>NC_068364.1:45594193-45629193 GCF_020536995.1 Dreissena polymorpha | reverse complement strand
TGTCGAATATTGTTTTGTAAGACATACTAACTATTTTTATCCAGTTTAATTCATGCTCTTGGGATATATTATGCCATTTTATTTCAAATTTGAATGGTTCGTTAATGATATTGTTTATTTGAATACTGTAAAATGGCTTGTTTGGTTTTTGTTTTGTTATTCGAGAACCTGGGTTCTAATGTTTCGCGTGTTGTTTGTGTTTATACTAGATTTTATATATGATGGACTATTTTTTATTAGCGTGTAACACATCAGGAAGTCTGTTTCGGATATTTCATACAAGTAACATATATTATCAAAAATTATAAAAATCGTTAATTCGGTTATCAAATGGTTTATCGAACTATTAAACAACCTATGGTGTCTTCGTACGATACAAGACTTAAGTAAGACAATGGTAAATCAGTAAAATTTCACTATCTAGGTTTAAATGTATACCAGTTATGAACAGTCATTTACATTCCCAAATGATAATCTAAAGGTACTTCTAAATGCAGCAGGAGTGTTTACAACAATACATCCGCTACGTTAACGCGAAATTCTAAACCGAGATACATTAACCCTAGAAACCGACCACATATTGTTGAACATGGATGTTATGCTGATTTTGATTAAAATATAAACTATTTCTTCCAGGTTAAGGTCATAGCCACATGGAATTTTAACCATCATATTTCTGCGGCAAAGTTTGCAGAAATTGTAGCCAGTTTTAAGGTGAATTCACGGAAAAGAAACAGTTGGTAACTGACAGTCCATGCTCATACCGCGTTGTATGCTATCATATATATAGAGAGATATATAAATTATTAAGTATGACAGCGCTGTGAAAACATAAAAACTACAATAATAACAACAACAACAAAAACAACATTTATTTCATCGCGTAAGCTTTGAAAAACTGTTTTTGTCTATAATACAGATATATTCACAGCAATAATTAAGCTCCCTTTTGAAACACTTAACTATTAAGTATAACGTAAAAAGCGTCGACACATTGCTGTGGCGTAAATCGATCATTTTATATGTTAAAATACAACTAGTTAATACCTTTTGGAACAAAACTATCGTGATTATCATCTTATTTAGGTTATTTAGTTTTCCTCAAATATATATATATATATATATATATATATATATATATATATATATATTATATATATATATTGTAAACAACACACTGTTCTACTTCAATGTGAGAAAACAAAATTCGCGTAATCTTGCTTGTTTTTTTAAATATATATTTAACTTAGTAAATCAATGTAACCATCAGTGTGTGGTGCCATGAAGTTAGTACTTTTATTTTTTTTCAGAAACACTCACAAGCAGGAAAACGCAAAAAGAGAGCGAAAAATAAAAATATTTAAGAAAATCTTCATACAGGTAGGTTTATATTGCATCTAGGTTTAATATTTGTTTCATTTCCCTATTTAATTAATCAATTAATCAAATACGATTCCGTTAAGATTAAAGTAATCAAACGCGGTTGCATGCAAGCAGAGGTAAATAATGTAACTCACCTTTTGAAGTAAAGGTTATACTTGAGAATTGGCTACGTTGTTTATAGGTGATTTATACTCTAAACATAAATGCACGTTATGCACATTACTATTTGTCCCATAGAGGCAGAAGGCGGTAATCGGGAAAAGTCTCAACAAACCATGGCTGAAAACGGCGATGATCAAGACGTCCAGACACATAGTCCAGACAACTTCTTGAATGACTGTTTTCTGACAAGACGGAGTCGATTAAGGGAAAGTCAGGACACGGGCTATATCTCTCGAAAACAGTCCATGGATACCCAAGATGGCAGGGACACAGCCCTTGATCTGGTTGACGATACAGATGCAACTCATGCTCCTGGCAAATGCGGGTCACCAATGGCGTACGTATCATTATGTATTGTTTCAAATCAATGGACATGTCAAATGTAATATAGCTTATTGCATAGTGTACCTAAGTCCATAGCAAATTGCCACTGTTAAAAATATTTGCAGCTCGCAGAAAATATAAGATTACCACCCACCCATCCCCCCAAACAAATACAAAATACCTTTATATTATGCTACTGTTATTGACAATATAATAATAATACAATTTCTGTCTTGCTGATGCAATTTGAAATTTCACTGTGTGTATTTTATTTTATATTGTTTTACTGTTATAAATATAGGTACTCATGGCTAAAAACAAACATCGTAAACTAAAGAAATATTAAAATACCTTTTATAAAAAAGCGCATGTTTATACATCACAAACTGATGAAAATAATAAATTTAGAAATGATTATCGGAAACGTGACTAGACTAATACTATCGGCTCTTTTTATATTGATAATTACGCGTGTTTTTATTCTGACTTTTCAGATCAATTGCAGTACACAGACCTCTGAGATTTTACCAATCGTCATTAGGTAAGGTTTTCTACATTGTTTATAAGTTGGTAGCGACATAATTATTTTAAAGTTTCGTTGTCTTTAAGTATCTACTGATCTCATGTATTCAGAAGCAGTTTTCGACATCATCATGCCGTCGTTCGGAGTGTCTTATAGTTTATGTTGTAGTAAGCGTTTACACACAATACTTTATAAGATATGATACGTTAATTGTTGATTGCTTTTCGAGCGTAACTGTTGCAGAAAAATTATATATTTTATTCTGGTTTCAATTTGTTTTCCTCATTTATTTCTATTCAGCTGGCCTAGATGAAACCTTTTCACAAGACCGTTGGTGGAGGTACGTAAAGGTTTGTTATTGATGTATGTGTGTTTGTTCTTTGAGTTGAAAAGACGGCGTCATAATTATTGCGTGTATAATGTGTTCTACTTACAAAAGACACCAAACATACTGCTTGCTTAGAGTATTATTTTCCAATTGGTGTACATATATTTGGAAAATCACGATGTTGTTATTTTTTTTTTTTTTTCAGAAAGGTAACATTCGGCGGAAGGATACGCCATCCCATCATGGCAAGTCCCCTTTCAAGCTGCGACAAGGTAATGAATAGTGCACAAGCACAGTAGGCATATATTTATTTTCTCAAAGACTGTAATTGTACTCCTGATATTAAAATGAAACATACACAGAATTAAACAAGTAATAGTGCATGCATCTATATTTACTTAAATATGACCGATGAGTTACAAACGACTTTTTACTTTACCAAAAATGTTTATCAAAATACGAGAATAATTCATTTGTAAGTATTTTTGTTTTGGTGTACATTTACAAAACAATTTAAAGGCGTGGAATTTGTGCTCGAATCAAACGCCGCTGTCTACAACGCATTTATATTGAAGACATTAACTTGTAGTTGGTGGTATACAGGAACAGTTCGTTAAGCTGAACGAAGAGGAAGACAACGAACATGAGCATGGTAAAGTGATTCTTTCTATATAATCATCCGCATAAAAATATCCTATCAATGAAAAATAAATATTCTAAATATAAATATCAGTGAGTTTATTCAATGCCGTATTGGAAATATTTCCAATATTCTTGATGGATATCGCATAAAAATTGAACATTCCGCTTAACAAGCAGAGTTACATTTTACTGTAGCATGTGATCCTTAATTTATCGCAAGGAACAAATCGGCAATCATAGTACTATAATTGTTTAATTTGTTGTATAAAAATATATTATTTATTGATAAACACAAGAAAGTGCAATTTAAATACGAACTATAATCTTGCTTAAACTCTTCAAGGGATGGCAGAAATTACTGCCTCAAACAACTCGATAAGATATATTTAATTGCATAAACGTATAGTAAGAAACGTATGTGTTCATGCAACATTGTATTTAATAATTTGGTATAAATTAAGTTAACATAAACATTATGCATTTGACTAATTAGTGCATACACACGTTGTGTCATTCTAACTGGTGAATGAATATCCACATCGATGTCTACAAAATATAAAGAAGTGAAACTCCAGCTGCTGGAGCCATGTAGCCATAAAAATATCATCAATAACAATACTCGCATTTGCCGTGCAAAGAAAGTCGGGTCAAATGATGCGTGGCTTATTTTCCTTGACAAGTACTGTACAGGCTAATCTACGACGACAATCTACACAAAAACATGAAGACGGTTGTCTAGAGACCGGCTCATTTATTTGATTTCTTTCACAAACTTTTAGTTTCTGATAATGATGACACAAATATTTCACAAGACCCTGCATCACAAAATTATAGAACGGAAAAAGTTATGAAGAGCAAGAAAAGAGGCCTTGCATGCACGATATAAAAATACTTGGGAAAGGTATTTTAAACCCATGAAAAATAGAGCACATATTGAATGGAAAACTGACTATACTTGCGAAAAAAGTTTATCTAATCAAGACGTTGTAAAACCTTAATATCGACATTCGATGCGTTGTTTAAATTACAATTTAAAACAATGTCTATTAAACAATACATGTTATATCAAAAACAGATAACAATTGCCCCGTGTATCAAAGTCAACCTGTTTACACAGTGGAAAGAACAGAAGACACGATAGCCGGAAATGCAGAGATGGTTAACGATGCTTCAGATGCTAATGACACCCGATGTGTGACCGAAGATTCTGAAAGAAACACTGTTGATAAAAACACCGTTGGCCAATCTACCGTTTATAACGCGGAAATAAAACGTGATGTTAATGTTGAAAACAAAGAGTCGTCAGGGAGAAGAATTGTTGATGGCGATAATATCTATACACAATTTGGTGATGAGTATGAAGAAGTCTTCATTTGTGAACGTCCTGAAAACTCTGACCAAGTTTGCTTCAGGAAGGATTCAAATGACATTTCAACCAACGACGAATTGAGATATACAAATCTGTTAGCTGATGACATACCACATTTTAGCTTAAAATATTCATCAAGCAATAACCAACTTGTTGGTAGTAATGAAACACTTATACAAACTGAAGCTCATGACATTAACACTATTTCAGATGAAGCCATTTAACATTTAATCGATGGACAGCAAAAACGTACAGAAGCCGATCACAACATGCGACACATAGACTGATTTCATTGACAAGAACGACAAGAAAACAAAAAATGAAGAGGCGGTAAATGGTGTTTTAGATGCTAAGATCAACCCATTTCAAATCGAATATTCTGAAAGTGACCGAGTTGATACAAAATCGTCAGACCGTATACCGGGGAACCGCCTTACACGTATAATAACACGGAAAAGAGAAGTGTTGTTGTTATTGAAAATGAAGAATCGTTCGAAAACATAATTGTTGAGTCTGACGAAGTAATACTTGCCACGAAGGATTCACAGGACATTTCAAGGAATGAGTAATTGATGAATGGAAATCTGTTGGGAGAAGATATACTGATAGAAGATATATAAGATTTGTTTTAAGATAAAGATATTGAACATTCGAAATCGATCGATTACAAAAACGTACAGGAAACAATCATAACTTGTGGCAAAACTACTGATTGTGTTAGCCACGACAGTAAAATTAGTCAGAGAAAAAGTTCGACCGCTAATAAGAAGATTTCTGTAAGCGAATTCACTGAGAAACAACGACATTATACGTCGTCAAGACAAAAATCGCATGTTTTAATTAATTTGGGCAAAGAAGATTATACACAAAAGAAAGACGACTAATATAAGATGTTTCCAAATGAAATTGGTAGAACAAAGATACACACGACAAAGTTAATGGTCGATCGATTCGAACAATGTAGAAGGCGTTTTCAACAAATGAACTATTTATATTTGTTAATGTAATTACTTATGCGAAAAGTGACGGTCGTTCCAAAAGTCGGAAGCTTTTTACAGAGTAGTAGCGCGTCCTAAACAAATTATAATTTGAAAAATAAACTAAACGAATCACCTTTAAATATCCGACAATAAAAGATGGTTTCTAAACAAGAAAAATTTCATTAAAGACCCAGCAAGGAAGATTCTTGCATCACAACAATTCGTCTTGATTAGCCTCTTGCTCTTACCATTTTAACTTATTTCGCGCTTTAGAATGAATATATATCTCGTGAATTATTGTATCATCAACTCATAACTGGGATGCCATAATTACGTACAATATACTATCTTTTCAACACATTTAACAGCGTGAACAACTACATGATTGAATCTTCATCTTTAACAGGTTTAATTTAGGGTATTACCTTTTTGTCACTTCATATTGTATTTCATTTTTTGTGTTAATTCATTAATACATATTTTTATTGAAAAATTGATTATTTCTCTCAGCTGGCATAGTAATAGTAGACTTACTGTTTCCTCAAGATCATGTTATCAGCGAAGATGTAGCTTGATGCAATTCATTAAATTGTTTCGACAGTGGGTGCGAGTACACCTTTCTTGATAATTTTCAACTGAAAGAGGCTTTAAACCGGTCTCTCTAGGTATGTATATTGAATAAACAACTGTAGTAATCTGGTAAAAACTTAAATCAGAGTATAGCCATGATCAGCGTTGTGTGTACCTAAGGCGTAGATATACGTAATCATTCATGTCCAAAGTGTATACATACATTTTAAACTATCTATTCAGGCCTTGCACATACTGTTGGAATAGTGTCAATATGTATTGTCAATTATGTATTGTGTTTTCACGCCGTTATATATTGTGTTATGTGTTGATTGTATTTAAACACTTCTGATCTTATGTTGAAACATTTAATTTCAATTCATTCACGTTTGAATTATTTGATAGTTCATTTTCTCTGGTGTGGAAATACTCATTGTTATTAATAAATTCCACAAAACTACAAAACTGTGTTGACTTACCGTAAACAGCTACAATAAGAAATATATTTATTTCCTATACATTTCTCATCTGACACAGACCTTTCTTTAATAGTTTTTTTAATAGCATGTACACTTTAAAAGCATGTGCTTTTTCGACATAATCATAATTTGGCCATTTAAATACAAACGCCTTTTGGTGCAATAACGAAACATATTTTGGCTCAAGTGAATACACCGTATAAAGCAATTCATAAGCATGCGCAGTTTTGCATTGAGCTATTGTGTTTCTTGTTTTGAAATAAGCGTAATGTAAGTCACTTGCAGCCACCAGTAAATTCCTACACGTGAAACATGATTGGTGAACAACCAGTTTTTTTTATTTGTAAAAATAATGTATTGACAGTCTCTAAGCAGACAGACAATTTATTCAGACTTATACAAACGTGCATCGTCTAAATACAAACATAAAGTCATTATTTTCTGTATTTAAGCATCCAATGCTGTACTTGTATCTTTCCAATAGTTTTTTTTCCGATTGTCATGTTTGCTAGGATATTTATGTTGATTCTTCTATACGCCCTTGTTAGATGAATTGCTAAGCTTGGTAATATGGTATCCATGATAGTAATGATCAGTTGACGAACAAAGTACAAATGCCGTTGTTCAAAGCGGTATACCTGTAAAAGTTATTTGACATGAGTAATTGAGTTTGTTGGCTGATATTGCAAATGATGTCATTTACACAACTGGTTCATCTTTCATGGTAATATGTACGATTTACTCGTTTGTTACCTTCCTGCAGTTATTACGTTGATACTTATTGATTGGTATTTGGTAGTAGTATAACAATGCACGTGGTTATATTAAGTACCATAAGACATATACAAGAAAAATAAAGTGTGACAAACTGGTTTGTTTATCACATAAAAATAATACATAATTAACCATTGTATAATTATCTTAAACGAGACATTCTTTCTTTGAAACACTCAGAGTGTTTGTTGTTGATATCGATTATATAACAAAACAATGTTTTATTTCTTCACCATTTCGATAGCATTGTATCGATTCATTTATAGTTTCTTCGATAAATCAATTAACATAATAACATTAACAAAAATATGTCATTCGTGGCATACAAAACACATTAAAATATTTCAAGGCTTTTACAATTAAAAAGTTACGATTCGCTCTAGAATTTACCGATATAAATTTAGCAACTGCTTAAATGGGCCTTTTCACAGATTTTGACATGTTTTGAAGTTTTTCATTGAAAGCTATATATTCATAAATGTAAACATTCGATCTAAAAGCTGTAGTACAAAATAACAATACAATGTAAGAAAGTGACAAAAGTAACCCTCATCAGTCGTCGAATTTCTAACCCATAGAGTAAATTTTGATCGCTTAGACCACTCGGTCATCCATGCTCATAATATGATGGATGTATCTTATATTTAAGCCATCCTCTAAGTATTACACAATTAAACGACAAAAACAAAACTCTCTAAACTATTAAATCGTGTTGCGTAGCAACGCCTATTATTTTTCAGGTTTTTAAATCGTCAAAAGATGCATATAATGGGTATTTTAGATTATGGTCAATGTTCAGTATAAGTGTTTCCTAACAAATAGCATAACTACAACGAACATCTTCAAATCTGGAGCATTTTTTGTTATTTTTTTTTAATTAACCAAAATGTGAAAAGATCCTTTTAATGTCATATACCATCTGAGTTTTTAGACACCAATTATGCTGTATGCCGATACCATCGGAGATTTCAGACACCACTTCTGCTATCAAAACGCATATCGACTTAAAAGAGAAATAACCGGCAAATTGAGTACACAAGGCTAGGCTTGTATGGTTCATGATCTTTAGTCGTAAAGGTTTCTTCAGATTTTGTGAAAAGGAACACGTGGGTGTGTCGGAAAGTAAGGGTTACAAACTATGTTCTTCATTCATTCATGTATTCATTTATTTCATATTGTAATAATTTGTAAAACATGGTGCATTAAAGCACAATATTACACAAACAATAAGTTGTTGTAGTAGTAGTAGTAGTAGTAGTAGTAGTAGTAGTAGTAGTAGTAGTAGTAGTAGTAGTAGTAGTAGTAGTAGTAGTAGTAGTAGTAGTAGTAGTAGTAGTAGTAGTAGTAGTAGTAGTAGTAGTAGAAGTAGTAGAAGTTATAGTACTAGCAGTAGTAGTGGTTATAAAAAAACGAAATAAAACAGTTTATGGTAAACTTTAAGCTTAATTTAATACGGCGCTCACGTTCAACTTCTCATAAACAAACTCTGGTCTAGAATTATATCGTTTACTTTTTATATTATATGTTTATATTTATGACAAAGACACATGCATACATGTTCTTCAATCTAAACCTGAAGCAATATTAAAACAAACCAAGACGAGAAAAAGGAGTATCAGAGCTTCACGAGTTAATGATGTGATTGTATTAACAATCCATGTACAAAAAATAAATAAATAATATTTCCTTACTCTAGCTCGGTATTAATATTTGTAACGAAATGCGTCAACAATTGAGAGTGAGTTTATATGACCTTTTTAATTAATTTTTTTAAGTTAATCTTATTTAAGAACGGCATTGCCTTTATTAATGTATTATTGTTCTATGTAAATGTATCAAAACTAAGTAACAATGATGAAATATAGTATCGTTAGCGAAATAAAATTTGTACTACTATTATTATTACTATACTTATTATCAATAGTATTATTATTAAGATTAAATGTACGGTCACTCAACGTTATGAAAGCTTTATTGTGGTCACAAACTTAGCTATCATAACATGAAATTAAAGTACAGACACAGTAACAACAAAAACATCGACGAAAATGGAATTTGCAATAAACGGTTGGAGTGCTTTTTAAGGGTTATGTTTTTTGTTTGTATGATGATCTGTGAAATTAACAAGTTCAAATGCAAATTAAATCATGGCTACTTAAATAACAAAACAATGAGTTGTACAGAAATAGGTGAATAAAGTTGCATAAAGTTTAGATCCTTTAGTGTTTCTATATGCATGCTTATCAGTATTACAATGGTCATATTAAATTTCTAACAGGGAAATGAACTACTATTCGTGTATGCCGTCCCTTGCAATATTGGTCTCCCTTGCAGGTATGCTGACGCTGAACAATTCGGATGCAGTCCCATCAAATGTGTGCACGTTGTATATATAAAGAAATATGATAACTCTTAAACCTGGGGGAGATGGAGAGATAACAACAAGATGAAATGATCATTAATGTGAATTTACTATAATTATATGTGAATGGTTATGTGTTTCTCCTATAAATTTCTCTAAGCCAAACAAGTATAATCTCGTTCATCTTACAAGCTTTTAAGCAAAACGTGCCCACGTAAATAAACAAGCGGGATGTTGTTAACGTATTATGCATCATTCAAGCAAAATAATATTTAAATGACGTGTTCACCGTTTAAGAAACATAACAATTATATATACTAACAATGCAATACTGAAATAAGCAAACAAAACCGTTACTGATCAAGATGAAATTGATAAAAATGAATTAAGGTTCATTAAGTGATAATCGTTTTTCGAAAAATGTTAAAGTAAAGAAACGTGTGTCACAATGTTCACAAACCGGGACATACGGACCCCTGTAATACCATGAATTATTGGTACTGCGAAGAACCATTTGCTAGTTCCAACATTACATGTGTGCAACGATAGTCATTAATTTGCCTCCCATACCGGCTGTCAGGAAACAGAACTTGTATAAATACACCAGAATTATTTACTGATGTATTTTAATCGCGAGCATGTAAGATGCGTTGTGTCGCAAAGTGTACACATGTCAATAATAAAGTGAGATTAGGAATTATACAATGGCGTTTGTGACGTTTTATGTTGGATATTATGGAAACATATGTAATGCGTCTAAAGCCATTCTGCTTAGCGCAGTAGTCGCAAACTAGGTTTTGCCTGCAGAGTTTCCGGGTTTCCGTACTGGGGAAGGAAAGGATTTCAAGGATCCCATCTTGTTATAATAATTACATAGTGCTTTTGAAAACAGTATACATTTGTTATTAAATAAACTTAGTGCCTTTTTGTAATGATTCTGTGTAAACAAATCGTTTTAATATCGTTGAAAGTGCTTATACAGTTTTTATATAATCGTGCGTAAAACTTTTTCGTGATTCGATCAAGAAGTTGAAGCTTCAATAACAACGGGAGATATTGCACGATTACCACGCATCGTAATTATATATCTCCAACGGAATTCTTTGAATAGAACTTGTATTTAGTCCTATGAAATAGATATATTTTTTAATTCGAGAGAGATTGTGTTACGAAGAGCATTCATACGCATGTTATGCGTTAAATATATTTGAATATATGCTATGCACATGCTCTTATATTATGTCGTTAATATATTCCCGACCTTCCATAGTACAAATCATTTTTTACGAAACGTTTAGAATTCAATACCTAATATATTGACTCGCGGCATATAGTATAGAGCTTACACTCTAATAAAATGATCACGATTGCCTGTAACCAATCGGTAGCGTTCGTGGTGCATTGTGAGATGCAAGCATAAACAAGGAACACAAGACACGTGTGCAGCATTCGTTAACTTTACTTTGTTCTGTTGATTAATGACTATACATTGTACACACAATTCTCCCAATAAGCAAACACATATTTTGATTACAAAAACATAGAATTTCAAAGACATAGCAACAATAAAGTCTTAACGATAAACATGTACATTAAAACTAATGTAATAAAGGCTTCTTCCTGCTTAGCCTCAGCTTTATTTGAACTAGGACATGTTTAAACGGCTGATATAATTATGCGTCAACATATTCTAACGAAGTATTTATTCACAAGTTGCATTTAAAACTGAATTTTTACGTATCGTTTTCTTGTGCAGAGGACAATTTTCAAGAAAGAATATTACCAATACTGCATTTGTTAAAGGGTAAATTCACCAAATAAATGTACACAGTCAAAGTTTTTAACTTGTTAACATGATAATTATTTAATTAAACCACGATACAATGGAGTTCTGATTGTCACATAATGTGCACAATTATTTGTCTTCCATGTATAAATTATTTATGTATAAATTAAGTAAGTGTGGTAAATCGTACGCCATAATTCCGTCTTTATCATGAGATTGCTTCTGCAGTTTTAAGGCATACTCTAGATATTCATATCGTTTAGTATTTTTTGATTTCTACAGTTTTCAAGGATTCATTGGCGCCAGTTAAACCACTCCAATAAACTCTACTGAAATTTGGCACACTTTCGTGTTTATAATAGTATTTTCCGACGAAATTAGCACTGTGTCCTGGTTGAAACACCAACCGGCGTGGTAGCTACAAGCACAGCAACTACCATGGTAATCATTATCTTCATCATACGTAGAAAACTTGTGCCCATTATGCTTCGTTAACCATCAACACTCAGTCTGTATTTTCCTGCTTCAGATGTAACACCAAAATGGTTAAAAAATGCATTTCTTATTTTACCATCAAACGTTCTCATGTCTATTCGCAACTGTCGCGGTTTGATTTAAGTGAGTTGGTAGATTTACTCATTTCCAAGCCAGATCTAACCACTCATGTCACCGAATACCGTCTTGTAATCCACCCATGAGCGATCAAGGTTTGACCGTTCCGTCTTTGCGACGCTGAATGACCGACCATGCCTTGTCTCGATCTATCTCGCAATATATTTTGAGGCCGGATGGTTTAAAGTCTGGATATACTGTATAGACACCGCTTTCTTTTACATCTTGGCAAGAAGTATGTTTGTATGATTCTTCAATTTTCGTATCAAATGTATTGCAATTCGTTTGCAACGATCTCATATCGGACTGCATTCTGGAACTATAATCGGTCACTAGGGAGATGACACTTTCAATTGATGCGTTCACATTTTTCATTATGGTCTTAACTTGAATAACTGATTTTCCGAACTCATTTCCTTTTTCGTTCGAGTCAGATATAAGCTCTTTATGTGTGAAGTTCCCCAACTATCGGATTTTCATAAGCAAATCATCTTTCAATTTTGCAGTTTTGTTGTGAAAATGTATCGCAAAATCGTTCAAGGTGTCATGCGTTCTTGTTATGTCATTAGATAGATATCGTCGCCCGTCAAGACTGTGTGTATTGAGGGATTTCATGTGTGTTATGTCTGATCGGTTTCTTTGCATTGTGTCCAACTAGCCAAAGAAATGACTCCATCAAAATTGCTATATCATTTCGCTTTTCATTTAGTTCTCCATTCAGATCGCTTCTTAGGTCATCTATTTTTTTTATAAACTTATTAGCCTGTCGTTGCTTCTAGGTTCAGGAAAACACATTCTTCCGTTGAAAACTATTCCAAACAAAATTATCAAAAATAATCCGGAGAACTTCATAATGGCGGTAAAGTTATGGAAACGCCCGTCTTCAACGCAAACTGTTCAAACATCCACAATCTCATGAGATGGAACAAGCTAGCGGTTTATAATACTTATGCGTATATGAGGGCTGTCTAAAAAAGTAGTGCTCTTTCGAAACAATATTGCATTTTAAAGCGATATGTTAAACGAGGGTGATCATTTTTGTATTATTTACTTATAATTAATGATAAAAGTACAAACTTTATATGAAAATAAAGCGTGCAACCCTCAAGTGATACAATATTTACTGGTCTAGAATAGATTTAATTGATTTTTGCACACGTCCTAGTTACAGGCATCTGTTTTAAATAAAATGCTAGGGATTTGCTGATTCAATTATATGATCCGGCAGAAAGTGTTTGATAATAATATCACCTGATCATATATGTGTAAACATCGTGCAGTTAAATGTCCCGTGAACAGAGAACTTTCTTCAGCCATTTTGTTCTGGATGTGAGTCAACAATGTACGTGTTTTTATCACAGCGTCACTGTTGACAAAAATGACAACATAAACATTCTGTTTGGTGGATCAGTCTCTAAATTTAGTTTGCAATCATCCTGTGACAAACCGACGAAAATTAAGGACGTGTACGGCATTATATAATTTTGCCAAATGAAACAAAAAATTGAAACCTTTCACACACTGACCAGGCCTCAATTACGAGTTGATTGAATAAAGAGTTAAATCACTACATTTAAATGAAATAATTTTATTACAGTTTAATTAATGATAGAAGAGCCTTAGAGGGTAAAGCTTGAAATACAAACCAGTCAAAACAACGCAAACCATGTTTTATGATCGGTTAAATTAAACACTGGTTTTACATAAATCTCGAAATATGTATGTAGCCATGGAGAAATTCTCTCACCTACGTAAACGCAATCTTATGTACAATTGATTATAGTCTACTGACGCAAAATTAAGCATTACATAAGCTAATGATGTTTGTTTAAATGTTCGACGGCTAAACCAAATAAAAATTGTGTAAAACAAAGCGTGATCAGTTTTAATACAATATATTGTGAACGTTAGAAAAGATGCGCCTATAAAAAAAATCATACATTTTAAGCTGGGATTTATATTGCATTTATTATAAACGCAACGCTATTTTTTTAACTCCATGTCTGCTTAACATTGATTTCAAGTGAACGTCAACAAAAGAAAAAGTTAAAAGAGGTATGGAATTGATAAAATGTAGTGATTCTTTTTAAATGTATTTCATTTTAAAAAGAGTGACTGAGTGATGTGTTCTTTTTATGACACATACACAACGTTTTTCAATGTGTAATTGTTTAAACTATGATAAATATTCCAATTTGAAATGAATCAAAATGTTCTTGGAACAGACCTCGTACATACACTGTTATTTTAACGGGTATACTCGTATAGTGTTTACTTCCAAAGTTAATTTTCAAACATATATATCACCAAATGCATTTAACAACTTGGTTATAGCGTGCTACATTTTAGAACGTTTTTGTTGATACACAGTTCTAATAACGTGTACCGATCGCGTGATACAGCATTTCCTGCTGAAGATACGAAGTTATTTATATTTGGCACTGTTTCAAATTATCAACTAAAATTTCTGGCAAGACCGATAGCTTATCAGATATTTTTCATCGGTAGGGAGTTTTCGTAATAAAAAACATAACATGTGTTTCTTATTAAACGAGAAAATTGAATATGTATTCTGACTACACAATCATAAATACTTCCTAAGTGATATCTTTTTTAATGAATTATGCATGTCGTAAAACATTTTAAACATGATATTTCAAAATGTCTGATGTGTTTTGTATATTATCGAAAGTGTCATTTTGGTATTCAATATGCCTGATTATATTTAACTTACTTTCGCATCCCAAAACGAATTTGAAATTTTCTTAAATATTAAATTCTTTTCACAATTTATTCTGGATGAAGTTCGTCACCTGAAAATCGCAGAACTATCTGTTTATATTCCCTTATACGGACTGAATCCCAAACTGTATTTTCTACACACATGTCCTGTTATGTTCGCTTTTACATAAACAAGTCATGATTGTAGACGGCTACATGTGTGTTTTATTTAATAAAAAAAAACTCAATAATAACTTTCACTTTTTTCCGAAGCTGTTATGATTATGAAGTCGAAAGTAAGTGCTGAATTAATCGTCGATCAAGTGATTCTTCATGTCATAGTTAACTCAAGTTAAGTTAATACTTTTTTATACACTCAATCAAGAGCGGAATTCGCTGTGCACAGGTGGTTATATTTATTTTCTCGGTTTGATGTGAACTTAACTCGTTTCTTTTCCATTCTAGGTCACTACTGTTCCCAATCATCGAATCTGTAATTGCCCCTACCTTACAAAAGTGCTTCATTAATTCATATAAAGCTTTGTTAGAATCTAGGCCAACATTGTTAATGTGTTCGAGCAGGCAAAAATAAATTCTTCTTGATGTTCTTAAGTTTTCGATCTGATTGCCAAAATCAAATTCGCATACAAAACCCGTTAATCTGCGCAAGCATATCCTGAATGTTCTTTGATTGTGTTTAGTTAGAAGTATGTCTGCAAACAAAACAAGACAAAATAGTGCGAGGTTTTAACGTGCAAATTGTCAGGTATGCAAAAAAATGTGCAATTTGATCATTACTAATATACTTTGTATTTTCCTTTAAAGTGGCATACCGACTTCATTTCTCCCTAAATTAATGTTGCCGGATAATTCGCGATACTTGTGATGGAGGATTACTCATATGTCTACTAATGAAATGTCCCATTAATATCTAGTCTCTCGAACATGTGATTTGCGACGAAATGGTGTAAGTTATGGTAGAGAAGATCTATTTTCTAAACCAATATTTTTATGTCTAATTAGATAAAAATATTTAAACATCGTTCATATTCCGTTCAATAATGACTAAATTACTGCAACAAGTTAAGTTTTTTTTATTAATTATGTTCGAAATAAATATCTGCATACACTGGCTAGAAAGTCGTTCTTCAAATATAATTTAATTTCTGGAACGATTTTAGGCACATACGTTCTTATTCAACATAAATTAAAGCTTATCTTAACTGTAATAAATCTTCTGTTACTTGTAGGTGTAAACAACCAATAAGCTGTTAATGTTTGCTCTAAATGCCGCTTAAAGTTTGAAGTCGATTTAGATTTTATATATACATTTTGTTGAGGAATCCACCAAGTTTTATTCCAAAGTATTTATACTATTTTTCATAGGAATAGCCTCAACTAACATATTGTTAGTGATTTTTTATTCGAAATCATATCATGCTTTAAAGGACAACGAAAACATTTTTACTTTATTTGTCCCGGATGAGCAGGTAATTTTTCGATCCACATGTCCGGTCATATTTCAACGTTGGAATCCTACTTTCCCATACTTGTCTAATGCTTAAAGGCTTGCAATGTAAATTAACAAATCGCTCACCATATTACAACATGCGTTATTACTACTATATGTTAAAAATACAATAAGAAGAGGAACAACTGAGCACTGCTTATGATAATAATAATCATGACATTATTTATTTACGTTTTAAGGACGCCGTAATATTGGCCGTTTTGTACTTTTAAATAACAAAACACTGCTGTGGTTACATTTATTTGTCGAGTTCTATTTAAGCATGTTTTAAATGAGGGGCTATTTATAGCAGCTTGGATGTTAATATGTCACATTGTGTTTAAGTTAGTTTTTAAAAACCGCTGACAAATCTCTAATTGTGGAAGCGCAATATTATTGTTCACAAACGTAAGTGTGACTATTTTGGCTTTGAGAAACAATTATTTGTCAAAGTGGTATGAAAATGGCAACTGTGGGGTCAAAAGGCTTATTTGTCCTAAAAATGTATAAAGGGATGTTTTTAAATTGTGCAAACGAAACTTTTTAAATCCATGTATACAGTAAACTACTTTGAATTGAATAAACTTGATAAATTGGAAATGAGGCCAGCGTTTGTAGGCAAGACCTCAAGTGGAAAGCCGTACATTTTTTACTGGTTTTACCTCACAAAACATTCGTTATCGTAGACTACATTATATCGACAAAATACATGCTTTGACCTACAGTGCAATGCTGCAAATTTTCTCAACAAGTTTTATGTGCGTTTAAAGATCTGAATAGTCTTGTATTAGATTTATACATACTGCGTTTTTATTATCTTCTATAGTTTTGACACTGTGAGTTAAAATTTAATGATTTGTTTAGTTTGTCGATAAAGTATTATAATGGCCACGAGGCATTTACATGTAATTGTCAGCTTGAAATATGTCTACAATGCAGTGCACGAGATATACTTACACAAAGCATTCATATTGTCTAATTTAATCACAAATCAATCTCTGAAACACTCTTTATATAGCAAAGAAACTATCAGCACAGTTAAAACTGCAAATGTCTTAAAATTAACAGGAACATCACGATAAAATTGTAGCGTAAGAATGTATCGATTTCGTGCTTAGCTGTATTTCGTACAACAATTGAAGATTTGCCATCGTATGATACGAAATAAAACAAGCAACTCGACTGATACATCAAATTGGAGTTATTGCCTTACATTATAATTATTTTATTATGTAAACTCACAAACTTTGATGTTCTAAAAAGGTGTCGATATGCTCATATTTTTTTTAATATTATTTGCTCTATGCTGGCGCAAGTATATGCATAAGAAGAAGTCCGGCTGTTCTTGCTTTAACGGTAATCTGGGTTACTATATTTTATTAAACATAATTAACAATTAAAAGCATCAACACAACTACGCCGTTTTAAAGCCGTGCTTTAACTGGTTTAACTTCACAAAACACACGTTATCGTATCGTATCGACGGAACACATGTAAATCGAAACATGCTTCGACCTTTAATGCAAATGCCGATAATGTTCTAGATAAGACTGATTGCGTGAAGCATATAACTGTATCTCTTTTGTATACATGTATTTGACTGATTGATAAAGTCGTTTTAAATGCCTTTATGGATGCACACGTCAGTCCGCGTATACAACTGACATTATTGTATTGTTAATGTCAAAATGAGGCTTTTTTACATTCACGCTTCAAATGTGTTACTTTTTGAAAGATTTTACCTGACCTATATTATATTTCGGTCATAATTCCGGATTGTTCGTAAGAAACACAATCGAAACGATGACGCCATAAATAAAAAAAAACATAGTACCGCAAATTTACTGAATATAAACAGCGGAATTCTTTGATTGCATACTCGTCTGGAGCAGTTAAGAGATGAACATTGAAAGTCTTGAGTTAAACTTCGTTTGCTCGTTGTGATCGTATTTCTATGATGTCTGTGTTGACTGTTGTTTTATACACTTGATGATCGATTTGATATTCATCGAAGTTGATTTTTAATGAATTTCTTTAAAACAAATAATCTATTTCAATATTTTTTTAAAAACAATCCAAGAAAATATTGAATGCATTTATTGTCTTAGTGGTGTAACCCTAGCTAGCAGGATTGACACTCATAGTGTTTATAGTTATTATACATAGCAGTTTGTGTCAGCCCAGATGTTTAACAACAAAATAGTGTACTACTCTTTGTACACATTATGTTAAAATTAACTCCGAGTATATAGTTAGAATCGAACAATACAGCAAGCACTTTTTGGCTATTGGATTTTAAAGTAAGTTTGTCGTTTAAGGAGTAGTTCTGATGTTCTATATGTTACTATATACAAGTCTCCATCAATATCCCTTTTGATAATAATAAATGGCGTAAAGTACATTAATTTAACACGTGCTTTTATATTCAAAGGATTTCAACGCAATTTTTATGAACAGAAGAGTTCAAAATACGTTATTTTGACTTAAGCATGTGAAGCTGAACATCGTAAACATACATATAAAATAGCAGCATGCGTTAAAGTATACACAAAACATACATCATTTTAAAGAGCAGTTAATCTAAATAAACAGGAAATAAACATATTTCGTGAGCATATTTCGTGAGAATGTCACGTGGATGAGACTAATAAATAGTGATCAAACAACGCTATATGTATAGTTATACAATTTTAGAAGAAGTAATATAATTCTTACGTTATGGTCTTTGTAAAACATGTATTATTTTATTGTTTCGGCGACAAACATGATCAGCTAGTTTTAACCTATCGTTCAAAACCATAATATTCTTCACATCTTAATGTAGTGGATTGAGACGCTTTCACATCGTTTATACGATATGCGTCACAAGATGTGCACTCATACAGATGTGCAGATTTTTTCTTCAAAACTTTCTAGGTGATAATAAGTTAAATATCGAATACACATTAATCAATCAATTATCGTGTTCATATGGACGCTACAATTGATACATAGTCAATAATGTAAATAAGGTATTCAGACTGAACTCCAACATGACGTTGAAAGGTGTTTTTTATGTTAAATATTACCTAACCAAGTTATAATTCGTTAATGGGCATAACAAACTTCAGCTCGACAAATCATGCCAACCTCATAAATAACTACCTAAATGAGATAAATATATATACATATATATATGTGTGTCAATATTTATAAAACAAACACAAACAAATCAAACTGAGTGATACACACTCTTTTTGGCATGGCACAACAGTTTTGTTCTGGTAAAACATGTTACAGATTGACTAAAACAGTACTAACTTAGTACATACTCATGTTAAATATAAATATATGTACATAATATATTCCCCATTATATTGCAATAATATTTGAAAAAAGCTGAATATCAATTAAAAAAACTGGCATGCATAATAATTTTATCCAACAGTCGTAGAGTAAGCGATATTTTGACAGCGACTAACATCAACATTTTATGGAGCAATTATATACTAGTAAGTTGGTTTAATACCACACTGTCGACATATTGAATCGTCTTTAATGTATCTTCATTTCTGTAAATTTCATAACCGACCATGATGCTGACAGTGCATACCAAGTAATACCAAGTGCACCCGGTACAATTTCATGTTTGTAATAATACTTGCCATTAAGATTGGAATGGTGGCAATCCAAAAACCACCAACCACTTTTATAGATGCAAGAACAGCACGAACTGCTGTGGATGTCATTGTCCGCGTCATACGTGGAAAACATCTGCCCATTATGTTTCGTTGCAGCATAATTAAACGCATCACCAGCATCACCAGAGTACACATCAGCTTTCAATCTGTACTTTCCTTCCTCTGACGAAACACCGAACTCGTTATACATTGCATACCTCTTTTTGCCATCGAATGTCTCCATGTCTATTCGCAGCTGACGCGACTGATACTTTGTCATGTGGTAGATATACTCGTTTCCCAGCCAGAAATCTCCAGTCAGATTTCCAAATCCATTCTTATATTCCTCCCAGGAGCGATCAAAGTCAACCGTTCCGTATCTGCGACGCTGAATAACAACCCATGCCTTGTCTTGATCGATCTCACAATACACTTCCAGTCCGGATGGTTTAAAGTCGGGATATATGGTGTGGACACCGCTTTTTGTTACATCTTGACATGATTCAGGTGCATTTTCCCACCCATTTCCAGTTTCACGTGTATTGCAGCCATTTTGAGACAAGCTTTTCTCAGAATACAGTTTTGAGCCAAAGGTAGTTGCCAGAGAAGTAAAAGTGTCAATCGATGATGTTATATTTTGTAATAGGCGCCTTACTTGCATAGTTGCATTCTTGAGCGCAAGATGTTTTCCTTCTGACTCCGACAATTGACTATAAATGTCCTCGATATTTTTCAATTCCATTAGCAGATCATAATTCATTCGCGCTGTTGTATTAAGAAACTGTGTAGCATACTCGTTCAATGTGCCATGTTCATATGCTTTATCGATAGTAAATTGCCGTTGTTTGTCACCAATATCTCTTTGAAGAGTCGCTCTGTTCAAGATTACGAGTGTGTCTTGTTTCGTCGATTCTTTTTCGTTGTGACCGACTAGCCCTGCAAACATCTTAAATAACGTTTCTAATACATCTCGCTTGTTAACTACCTTTCCATCTAATTCGCTTCTAATATCGTCTATTTGTCTCTGTAAATCACTGAGTCTGACATTGCTGCGTGGTTCAGGAAAACAAATACTTCCTTTGAAAATTATCCCAAACCAACAAATCAAAATGAATCCGGGAAACTTCATGTTGACACCTCGTCACAATTACTTACTAAGTTTTGAAAGGTAAACGGGCTTCAATATATTGCTGAGTAAACGTAGATAGGGGGTTGATCCAAAATGCATCGCTCAATTTCAAGGATATTTTATGATTACATGGGTTGAGTTTAATTGTATGTTCTTCTGCTCATTGTTTCCTTATTAACATATGTAGTTTAAGAACAATTATAACATAATGAAGCATGGCCCATTAAGAACAGGAGTAGGCAAGTATATCAGACATAATCATTTATGCGCCTATTACATAGCTTATATAGCTATGGTATTTAATACACGGAGCTCGAAATTGATTTGAAATGCATCATATTATAGGCTAGTAACAATTTTACATAATCACAGATATTACTTATTGATATTTAATATTATTGTAGTATAAATATAAACTAAATATAAGCATCATTTAAATATCAAATATGTGTCCAAACTGAGTTTTTAGTGTGGCGAAAATGATCGTCATTTTTGAAAATTACATTGTCTGGTTTACGTGAATTTCAAGTGGATCTTAAAGTAAGTTAAGTTTATTGTAAAACATACTGAATAATGAGTTTAGTACTAGTGAGCATGTTAAACATTATATGAGTGTCCCGCGTGCTTTCACAAAGAGGATAAAACATGAAGTCCGTGTAAGTATTTACGTCATAAGCGGCTATGGACGAAATTCAAAACATGGCGCATGGACTGCGACGTCTTTTAGCGTAAATTCGATCGAATACGAGCATACTCTTGTTAGACATCTATTTCGCTTTCAATATACTTCAAATCAATATATCATACAATAAAAGCAATAAGTTTTAACTTGATACAGCTGCTAAGTTGAAAATGTCAGCCATCATGGTTTTTGGTCCTTTGCTTACGTGAAAAAGAATAAAAGTTTTAACAACCTTCTGTGTTCATCTTGAGTGTGTAACATGTGATATGCTAAATATATTTAAATGGAGGCATAAAGCGATATTTTGTCTTGTTACTCTGCTTTTGCGTGGGATTCATAAGGACTATTTTGAGTGGCGTTACCGAGACGGATTAAAAATACTTTTACAATTAATACGCAAGGTGAGATTCAGTTAGTTTAATATGTTTTTGCAATTGCGTTTAACAATCAAAGAACACTTCTTTTTATTGTATCAACAAACAGTAAATTTTATTTTAAAGTGTAGGATAATTAGAATACTATGTTATTTACATTAAGTATATGAATTTATCCGACTCGGTTAGCCGCGCCGTGTAACTCGTTGGATAAATTCAAGTTCACGCACAATGAAACTAACATAGTAATCTCGTGTATCTGGATACTGTACCTATCAATAATTAAGGTCAATACTTATTGCGGATACTGACATAACAATCAATTATTCGAAAATGAATGCATGCTTATATTGCATACCAAACATTACATGAAAGGACGAAAACAATGTCAGTGAATTTAAATTGACAAGCCCCGAATTAATTACATGTATTTATTCATTTTAAATGTCTGCCATTTTATAAGAGTATAGTTCGATTTTAGATGCTGTTGTGTATTAAGGGCATATATATATATATATATATATATATATATATATATATATATATATATATATATATATATATATATATATATATATATATATATATAACTTCATTTCAGTCTAATGATTAAACGTGTAAAAATTATGACAAAGATCGTTGTATTTATAATTAAGTGTACAATTTATACCTATTTTTTTTAGTACATTTTTAATCATAAATAATAAACCACTTCCAAATCTTATAAGAAGTAAACACAATGTAAATATTTGCTTTACGTTGAGCTGTAGTGTTGTTAAACGAGTCTTAGAACTTCTGCATTCATCCTCGAGTCGTGGTTTTCTCATGAAGATTATATTTAGTTGAATTAAGCACAGTTCAGAGCAACAGGAAACTGTTTCAAATTATAATTGTATGCATGATAGATTGCTGATTTGATAATAAGATAGGGCAGAAGTTTTTCAATTCCATGATGCAAAACATTTGTATTGAAAGAAAAACTCAATTTGCTGATGAATACTTTAACCGCTATAGACTGTTTGTTTTAGGATCCATTATTAATGGCATGGCATTTCGAAGACTTATACGCTATCAGTTTGTTTATCATTTGTAGCTGCGCATAAAGGTTTTGTTTGCATAAACGCATATTTGAACAATTAATCTTTCTTTGCCGTCTTTTTGCCGGCGCGGGAAAAAAGTCGTAATAGTAGTTAAACTAATAAACTTCTACTAATGCTTCTGCTACTGGTTGTGCAGATGTTGATGCTACTGCAACTACTTTATTACTACTACTTCTACCACTGCTGCTGCTGCTGCTGCTGCTTCTACTACTACTACTTCTACTTCTACTACTACTACTACTACTACTACTACTACTACTACTACTACTACTACTACTACTACTACTACTACTACTTCTGTACTACTACTACTACTACTACTACTACTACTTCTACTACTACTACTACTACTACTACTACTACTACTATTACTACTACTACTACTACTACTACTACTACTACTACTACTACTACTACTACTACTACTGCTGCTGCTGCTGCTGCTACTACTACTACTACTACTACTACTACTACTACTACTACTATTACTACTACTACTACTACTAATTCCACTACTACTACTACTACTACTACTACTACAACTACTACTACTACTACTACTACTACTACTACTACTACTACTACTACTACTACTACTACAGTATAATTGCAATAACTCGAGCAAGCGATTTCTAGAAAACTGGCGATTACTCGAGCATTAAAGGAAGTCTCTAACATTTTCCTTTAATTTCTATTTAAAAATAACAGTTCACACCTAATTAATTGGCAATAATTCGAAGACACTTTCTTGTCTGGTCGGTGCTAAGAATTTTCGAGTTTTGAAAACAGCGCAATCAACCACACACAAAACGCTTGACACAGACCGGGAACTACAGATGCTCTGCTCTCTATCGCGAAACATCTTTCTCCATCAGTTCCGGCGCCTAATTGGTTGCGACAGTCTTCAATCTTAGTATTTGCACAACAAAAGTCTGACTGAATGTTAATTGAATGCAAACTGTGTAGTGATCATGTTGTTTTTCGTGAAGTGTTTTCATGCGCATGTACGTACCTTGTGTGCTATTTTACATATGCTACATGCATATTGAATATTGTTTGAATATTTTTGATTATATATGTGTTATGTATGTATGTTGATAATATTTAATGAATGAACAATCATTCTTATTGTTTAGTTCAGTATACTGTAACCTTAAGCGATTTTTACAAAGCCTTTTTTCCGAGAACCGTCTTGTATGTAAATAAGGGTTTGCGATCAGAAGTTAAGCATCACCGACCGAAACAGTGAAAACAAATAATACAATGGATTACTCGAAACCTGCGATTACTCGAGCATCGAGGTCAGTCCCTAGCTACCTCGAGTTATCGCAGTTTTACTACTTCTACTTCTACTACTACTACTACTACTTATAAGTATTTCGTGTAAAACAACTGCGATAAATATACAACATTTTAAAGAAACTAAAGTCTTTGTCCAGGAAATGACGCTTTATTTCGTTTTCAATTGTATGCATGCATTTCTATAATTACACTAATGTATGTATATATTTTAATATCACCAACACTATTTGGTTTTAGAAATTAATTGAAATCGAGTGAGATATTGATTATGTAACATAATGTGAGCGAAATTTCCGAACGTGATTTTGTTACTACGATTTCTATATCCATAAAAATCTTTAAAAAAATCCCATTAGGAATAAATTACCTTTGTGTTTTATTGCTGATACAATTTGAGATTAAAATATTTTTAAAAGCTTTATAACGTATGCTTTAAACTTCACGTTACAGGTTTAACAGGGACAAATATTGATCGTTTATTCAATTAAACTACTTGAAGGGATACAACTTTCTATGGCAGGCCAGTCATGGCGGCCTAGAATTGTGCCCCTTGAGCTGTGAAAATTATAGTGCGTCCTAGATGAGGGCGAAATCTACCCATGTATGTTACTTTTGAGTTCCTATTATTTGAAACAGTTCAAAAATAAAATTGTATTTAATTTTAAAGTTCTTCAGTGACGAGGCGCTTTTCACGAATAGTATCCGCGTTCAATCCCCGATCGTAATCACAATTGATTATTTTTATGTTATAATATTGTTCTATTTCAGATTAAGGATATATCTATAAAATTGTTCAAACACAACTTATGTAACAATCAAAATGAAAAATACATTTTAATCTACCTCTCAATTGCGGGATCTTAGTTATGGGTGCACGCCTAGGAATCGGAAGGTCCCTGATTCGATTCATGTTCAGACCACCGAAATAAGGGAATGTTCCGTGACTGCATACTGCATGTAAACGGACGACTTATACCCAAGTGAGCGGGACAAGGGATACATGTCAATGTAGGTTGAAGAAAGATGAGTCTAATATCATAATCAGACTATGAACGCATGCCTTTACTTTTTACCATGTTAATAAAATGCACAACTAACACATGTAATGCAAACAACGGCTTTAAACAACATTTACAATTTTACAGAAACCTTACAGTTTATTTAAGAAGACTGTCCTCAAAGAAAGGTTAGTCAGAGCTGATTTGTATTCCTAACGCACTTCTAACTGATGATCCATGGATTGCGTCATGTAAGTATCACAAGTTTGGCCGTTGTCTCTTACTGGCAAACGCATGTTCCCGTCAAGTATTCAAGTTTGGCAGTTGTTTCTTACTGGCAAAATTATGTACTTTATAACGGGTACACCAGCTTACGCAGGAAAAGCGTGAGTTGGTGAACTTTACGTCGTGATATGACATTAACGACAATAAATCCTGTAATAAAACAACAACAACAAAAAAATCAAAGGCTTTAAATTCTGACGGAAAGTAATAATGAACTTGTTTTGCACCAAATGTTGAATATGATTTCCTTTTATTATTATTATCAATATGTTTGGAATGTTTTAACACGTGGATGTACGGTAACTAACAGAATCATATTGCGATTAACGTTCACATAAAATGTTCTATAATTTGAATCAACCGTGAATGTATCACACTAGTGTTACACTTGAGTAGGCATTATATTTAACAAAATAATAGGCGAAATATTTGCAATAGACTTGGAATGTGGGTACCATGATTTTAAATCGACCAGTATTACTATGAATAAGTTTGCGGCTACCGGAACATTTCGGCCTATTCGGCTTGTTATGTGCGAAGGAATTAAATTTTATCTTCTGCTGCTACATTATTGTTCTTATCACGCACAATACTAATTAGCACTGTTTGTAAAGCAAGCTGCTAAAAGACGACAGTGTCACGTAAAATTGAAAAAGAAAACAACAACATTTACCATAACCAGCTCGTCAGACGAAATCGTTTTTAATTCAAGTGAACGTTAAAGCAAGCCCATATAACGGCTAAACCTTAAAACAGATTGGACAAACACTTGACTAGTCATATAATTTCTGTACACCAGTTTCTGTATTTATTACTTTGTTCTTCAGAAAAGTAAAATGTTCTCGGAAAATAAATCGCTAGCTTTTGTGAGAAGTACTTACTGTTACCAATTTAAAAAAAAATGTCAGGCTAAACAAAAACATCGTTGTCTGAATTTGTTTTACATTCTTTTGGGAGATCTATATTGTGCAATGTTTCTATATCTATACTCTGTTCTTTGTTTATAGTACCTTATAATTTAAGACATAACATTAAATACTGCATAGTCAAGCAGCTAGGTCCTCAAGTGCGAAGCGTAGTAACGCAGTCGCTCTTGACTATTTGAACAGTTGTGCAACACATTTGTGCGACTGATTGCATTTGAACAAAATATACACACACACACACACATATATATATATATATATATATATATATATATATATATATATATATATATATATATATATATATATATATATATATATATTTATTTATTTATTTTATACTTTCCGGTGGTTTATAGAGAAATATCAGTGAATTAAAACTGATAATTTCACTTTTTCAAACAATGAAAATTATCAGTGAAAAGTATCGATAATTTTCACTGTTTATGTTAAATGACGTCATTTTTTTGACGAAATGACGTCATGTTCCCAACGAAATTCTTTAGTTAAACTCTTTAACAATGTATATAAACTGTGAAATAAAGCATAAAATAAAAAGAAAATTTGTTGGATTCGGTTGATTATCGATTTTAATTCACTCGTGATCATATAAAATATATATTTTCACTCGTGGCTGCGCCACTCGTGAAAATATTATTTTCTATTATCACTCGTGAATTTAAATCGATAATCCACCGAATCCAACAAATATCCTCTCTCTCTCTCTCTCTCTCTATATATATATATATATATATATATATATATATATATATATATATATATATATATATATATATATATATATAAACAAAAACGTTGTATTAATTTTTGCCGAAGCGTTCGACCTCACGGTCTTCATCAGCGGCCATTTTTAATTTTCAGATGTTTTATTACGAACGGAGATGACGTCGTGCATTTCCGGCGTCAACGTTGATTACGCGCCCTTTTATAAACGTTTATTCTTGCGCGTTGATGCCATTTGGTCGGTATGTCCTTAGTTTTGACTTCCACAATTGCTCCATGGTTTTGCGGTTCTCGTCCGACCCGCTGAGTTTTTCGACTCCCATTTTTTGGAAATCGTCCATGGAATGTCCGTCGGTGTAGAAATGTTCAGCTACCGGGTCACTGTGCTGTGTGCGAATACGCGACAGATTCAATATGTCGCTGGTACAGAGTTCCGCCGGTCTCTCCCACATACACGCCACATACACGAACCTGCGACAGCGACGACAGTTGACCGCGTACACAACATTGGATGATTTGCAATCAACATTGTTTCTTACGCTGTACTTCCTGCCGCTGGGATCTGTGAAATATTCCGCCTTCATCATGTACGTGCAAATGGCGCATCTCTGCGCCCCACAGGGCCCGCTCATATTGGGTTTTCGGAAGAACATCCTATTGTGTTTTTGTGCACTAGGATGTCTTGCAGGTTGCAGGCTACTAAATGGGGCTCAGAGAACACTTCCTTCATTCTATCAGACGTGTGCAGCGTGTGTAGGTGTCTACGGATGATACGGCCGATGTTGGGTAGTGCGCGCGAAAACGTTATCACCAGCGGAATCCTTGTATTATGCTCCGAGTTTGTCTTTTCGCGTAAAAGGTCCTCTCTCTTTTTATTGTCGACCTTTATCAATTCGGTCTCCACAAACGCCCCGTCATATCCACGGTTCACGAGCTGTGTTTTCACCGCCTGTCTGTGCTTCCTGTAGGCAACCTTCTCTGAACAGATTCTTTTCGCACGCACACCCAGACCATATGGTATTGCTTTTTTGTAGACTCCGGGTGCGAAGAATCCCTGTGTAGGTACAAGTGTTTATCGGTAGAATTAGTATATAGAACGGTTTAAAGGCGCCCGTTCCGTATTGATGTCATCGTGTCCAAGAACTCTAGTTTTTACTGAAGAATAGCGAGTTTAATGCAATGGTTAATTCCATTTCCTTGTGTGTGGCAAGTTTTAAGTGCCTCGATATCATCTGTCCATAAGCCCCACACATCATCCACAAACCGGAAGTAAGCGAGTGGTTGCTTTTCTGACCGCCGGAACAGTTCCTCTTCCCAAGCACCCATGTAGGTTGATGCATAGTTCAGCCCGAGGCGTGAGCCAATAGCCGTCCCTTCTGTCTGTATAAAGTGTTCGTCGTTGAATGAGAAGGTGTTGTTCTCTAACACAGTGTCCATCATCACGATGACGTCCTCTGTAGGAATTTCCGGGTCCGTTCGCCTGTTTAAAGCGTCTTTAGCAGCAGCACGGGCCTATATATATATATACTGCCTTATAAGTTAAGTGCATTAGACACATAGTGTTTCCTTTTATACCAGCAGCTATGTTATAATCACATCCGCATTTAATATAGCGATTAATGTAAAAAAAATCCCCACAATCATACATAAACAAAATTCGACATTGTGTGGTCTAACAGTTCGATTTGAAATACGTATTTTAATAACAGTGACGGTATTCTTCCAAAAACCTTGTAGGGATATTTCATTTAATATGGCATGATCGGCATATTATCCCTTGAAACTAGACGTCGTATGACTTCATTTGATCGTTTGATTAAATTTTGATGTGTATGCGTCTCCTTTTTTGCAAGCAGAATTGTATGTATATTGCTATAACATTGCCACATACTGTTGAAAACGTATTGGTTGTGAAAGTTATCGACATAAAATTAAACTGCGCCATATGAAAATGCTAGCAAAACATCATGTTTTGACTCGCAAGTTTGACACTTATAAGAAAACTTTGTGAAAGTTGTTAATATACGTCCGAATGTTTGACATTGTACGTCATTCTTTTGATTGACGTTTTAATTTGGAGCAGTCGAAAATGATATAATTCAAAAATGAAGTAATATAGCGGCATTAAATTCAAAATACTTGTTATGCATACAACATGATGGTCTTGTTTTTTACAGCGAATGCAAATAATTGATAATGTCACAATCCGAAACATCACATATACATTATTTTCGCATGCCACAATGCAGAGAACATGGCACAAATATATATACAAACTTCGAAACATATATGGCACTCGCCGAAAGCAGTATGTTATGTAAAAATAGTATATAGGTAAAATGGCAACACACACAAACGCGTTTGACAAATCATTGTGTATACATTTATGAATTTGTAAAATAGTTTTGCAATAATTCAAATGTATATTTTTATCATTAACAGCTTCATGAGAAATTACTTTATGACAATTCGAACCAATTGTTTTTAATCTAACAGTCCCTGTCAGACGTAGCGTCTATTTATGTCAAACAACGACACTACACTATAAGTGAATAGCTTACATGAATCAAACAACTTTTTTAATTGGACAAATATTATAGCTCATCATTGAAAACGCGTGTTTTTGAGTACATATATGTTAAATGTTTAAGCAGGAATGCTTTTCGTCATTCTTATGAAATAATATTGTAGTTTACTTAAAAGTGTTTCATTTAAAAGTCTTCTGTTCTGGGGTTTTCGCTGTATGTGACAAGACATTTTAATTAAATAAAACATTCTGGTCCGTGAAGGTGAATTAAAGAATTTTCAAACAGTCATATTTTCCGAATGAACTCACAGTGACTTAAACAAAGCATTCATAAACCTAATATAACGTATAGGTTTTGAAATGAACGAATAATGTCGTTCAAACTTTTTTTTTACTAAACAAATCAAACCATGTAATTGTTAAAATGTTTAAAACGTGTTTAAACTTTTCTAACATAAGGATACGTTATCTAATTAGATTTTTTACGAAATACACAGCACAATGCAATGAACGATGCGTTAGTGGAAATACCCTTTATTACTCACCTAGTGTCATTATATTGACACGAAGAAAGCGATACAAGTGTACATTGTTCACCATATTTATTCAAGGATTGCCGATTCAGTCATCCCTTTTAAGCGTGAAACAGTAGACTGAAAATGATTTTTGCTTTGTATACGCACCACACCATGCTTGAACTTGACTTTATACAAACATGGACACGACATTAGAATATTAATGTTTTGCCTATGTATGTTTCAACAAAAGGCGCTTTGTTCCATTCATAAGTGTTTCCTTAAACGAAAATGGTTGACCGTTGTCGAGCACAGCATTTGTACAAATGAATAGTTGAATAGTGCCTGAATCGTTTGTAGAAACAGAGTATGAATTGTTCAAATTTATATCAAATGTTTGCTTTCCGTAACTGTTATCGTACAATGTCAAATACTGATCGAAGCTTCCCGTACACATTTTAAGTTCAAGCACCTGAACAATCTGTATAAACATAACTCACGCCAATTAACATGTTTTGTACATTGAGCTCAAATTGTGTAATTATTGACATGAGAAAGGAAATGCAAATATGTTAGCGTTTATGATTTAAATAGTATCTAGTTTTTTAGCGATTTTACTGCGTCACCTTTTTTTGCGGACGTGCACATAACATGTTTCGCACGTTGCTGTGTTAAATGTTCAAAATAGAAATTTTCGTTAACAAAGGTGTCAAAATCCACATCCGCACAATAATTGATAACATTATTAACATATTGATTGTGGTAGTGAAGATCTTTTCACTTTGTTCAATTAATTTACCACGTGATACAATAATAACACATTTGTTGTTTTTTGTTTAATTTATATGTGCAGCCGTTTGAAACGCAATGCTCGAAGAAAATATGTGTCCACCTATAGCCTGTACATGTGCTAGTGTATTTTATTAATGCGTGTGCAAAATAAAAACGGAATTGTATTAGGTTATATGGTTAAAGAGTTACTTTAAGCAATGGCAGTTTATGTGTTGTATAAGCTTGAGTATTTAAAAGGTTCTTGCAGCTATCGCCATTTTCATGATCTTAAATAACCTATGCTTGATTATTTGCCTTATTGTGAACACTTCGTTCGCAAGTTATACTTGAATCGACCAGTGTTAATAGTATTCGCTTTTCAGTTAACGCCTTAAACATTCCCGACAAAGACTCCTGACAGTTTCGAAACATACTGCAACGACAAACGAACTAAATCATCGTGACGCTATCGAACGGTTTGCTTCTTGACTCTTTCGATACATTGTGACGAGCATCGGCAATTATTCGAACTTGTTCGGCGTGATTGACCATGTACACCAAACAGTAAGTTATTGCAAATAACATTCAGGTACTCAGTCAGATGTGTCTTTCGAGAAACTTTCGGGGTATTTTTGGTTTTAAGGAGTCAAATTGATTTCGTGGAATAAGAGTCGGCACGGAGTCAGGACATTGTTTATAAAAACTAGATGTTCGTTGTGTTGTCGGAAGGAATCCTACTTATCAGACCAACGTTTATTAATTGAAATTGTGACTTCGTGTCTGTGTACTATTGTCATTGTATAGAGTCACCATTAATTCCTGGCATCGTACTCTCGCCGTTGTTTAATGGTCATCCTTTATTCCTGTCATCGTACCAAACTAATTGCAACATCCGCCACCTTTAGCCTACGTCTATGTCATCATCGATGCACCATCCTGCTGTCCGACTTCATATCCTTATCATTTAACAAATGTAGAGTCTACCAGAAATCGCCCATACAACATGAATCATACTGAATCATACGTGAATCCGTAACACGTGTTGTACTCGTGCGTCGCCTTGTAAAATGCATTCATCTTGAAATGAATAAAATGGGAACATTATTGAACCCGACATAGGTAATGGTGCTTTGGTAAGGCTCTCGTTTTTGAAGAAATAAAAACCGAACCCCGACCGTACAAAAATATGAAGTCCCAAGTGTGTCTAACTGTGTAAATTTCGATAATACAAAGGCAGATTGTGAAAGGACGTTGCTACCTTGACATAAAAACACGATGACGAGTGGTTCAAAGCAGATGAAACATTGACACGTAGACAGGATGACAGATAAAGCAAAGACGATGGTACATTGCCAATAAGTCACGATGACGGACGGTACAAGGACGACGGTACATCGACAAAAAGTCACCAAGCAGAATGGTGCAAGGATGACGGTTCATTGACAAGAAGTCACCAAGGCGGATATTGCAAGGGCGACGGTACCATGATCCGAAGTCACGATGACGGATTGTGCAAGAAGGATTTACCTTGAAACAAAGTCAAGATGATGGATGGTTTAATGAGAATTGTACATTATCATTATGCTCGATAACGGATGGATTAAAGAAAATGGTGCCTCGATACAAATGCACGATATCGGATGGAGAAAAGAAGATGGTACCTTCACACGAATGCACGATGACGGATGGAGCAAAGAAGATGGTACCTTGACACGAATGTACGATGATGGATGGAGCAAAGAAGATGATACCTTGAAGCGAAAGCACGATGACGGATTGATTTCTTAATACCAAGAAAATGGTACCTTGACACGAATGCACGATGACGGATGGAGCCAAGAAGATGGAACCTTGACACGAATCCACGATGATTGATGGAGCAAAGAAGATGGTACCTTGACCCGAATGCACGATGATTGACGGAGCAAAGAATATGGTACATTAACACGAATGCACGGTGATGGATGGAGCAAGGAAGATGGTACATTGATACGAATGCACGATGGTGGATGGAACAAGGAAGGAAGATGGTACACGGGTACGAATGCACGCTGACGTATGGAGCAAAGAAGATGGTACCTTGCCACGAATGCACGATGATGGATGAAGCAAGGAAGATGGTACTTTGATGCGAATGCATGATATGGGATGGAGTAAAAACGATGGCACCTTGATACAAATGCACGATGACGGATGGAGCAAGGAAGATGGTACCTTAACATGAATGCACGATGACGGATTGAGCAAGGAATATGGCACCTTGACAGGAATGCAAGATGACGGATGGAGCTATGAAGATGGTACCTTGTCAGGAATGCACGATGATGGATGGAGCAAAGAAGATGATACATTTGATACGAATGCAAGATGACGGATGGCGCAAGGAAGATGGTACCTTGATACGAATGCAAGATGACGTATGTAACAAAGAAGATGATACAATTGATACGAATGCACGATAATGGATGGAGCAAGGAAGATTGCACCTTTATACGAATGCAAGATCACGTATTTAGCAAAGAAGATGATACATTTGATACGAATGCACGATGACGGATGACGCAAGGAAGATGGTACATTGAAACGAATGCAAGATGACGTATGTAACAAAGAAGATGATACATTTGATACGCATGCACGATGACGGATGGCGCAAGGAAGATGGTACCTTGATACGAATGCAAGATGACGCATGTAACAAAGAAGATGATAAATTTGAAACGCATGCACGATGACGGATGGCGCAAGGAAGATGGTACCTTGAAACGAATGCAAGATGACGTATTTGGCAAAGAAGATGATACATTTGATACGAATGCACGATGACGGATGGCGCAAGGAAGATGGTACATTGATACGAATACATGAAGTCGATGGCGGATTGTGCAAGGACTATTATACAATGGAATGATTACTGATTAATTACTGTTTAATAGTGGGGAGGCTTAGAATCCACGATGGCAATTTGAAGAATGGAATAAGACCGCTGACATAACGCTATGATTATAGTACGAGTTGGAGGGTATAACGGCACGATGACATGAAGTTATGAATACGCTTGTATACGGAAGATATTGCGATGACATGAAAACGTTAAAGAATGGTATAAAGATGATTGTAGACGACGCACCAGCACGTTTACAGATTATATAAAGACCATGTTTCATACAATGGTTGAACGGACAGTATATGACTCAAACGCATGATTACTGATAAAACACTGCCTGTGGACGGTGGCGATTACATATTGGTAAAACTACACCAACGTGAGAGAACGTTCCTTGTAAAAATGTACATGTCTGTGTTAGAAACACATTTCCATAATGTAACGGTGTATCTCTAACAGTCATTTTTCATTTTAAGTTGAACACATGAATCGCCATAAAATGACTAAACTTACTTAAGATTCGTCATTGATCATGTTAATATCATCACGTGATTACTTAGTTTCTTTTGGTATATG
>NC_068364.1:45571693-45589193 GCF_020536995.1 Dreissena polymorpha | reverse complement strand
TTCTAAAAAAAAATAATTGTAAGAGATATCAAACGTAATATCATACCAAGATTTTGCATCATTTAAGCAATACATATAAGTATAAATAACATGTTTATTGCTGTTATACTGAAAGTCCATATCGAAGCAAAAGAAGTGTTTTGAAAACATGGATTTTAAGTGTACGTTAGTAAAAATATTGTTCAACCTCTACACTGACATTTGCATGTATCATAAAGAAAAATGTAATAGATGTTATGGGTATACGAAATTTCCCTCCCTTAAAAACAAAACTAACTTAAAGGTCATATTAGCAATTACGGTTAGGGCAGATATTCAATACACGGCACATCGACAATGACCAATGTTTCATAACCTTGTATCATACTCGGACATACTGTTTTTAGTTGTTGGATATTTCTCAGCACTTATTAATTAACCCTTGAGTGATCAACTTTTGGCTTGTACAGATGAGATATAACTGTGATTTTTTGGGACGTTTTGAAGAGTTACAGGAAACTGTTTTTAAGAAATTTAATAAATGAAAGATTGCTGATTTGAAATTGTTGTTCTAATGGAAAAGTGTTTATTACTTGATGCAAACATTGTATGTGTATACAATCTGAGCCAGCCCTGTATTAGATTCCATTATTAAAGGGCATATCGACAGAAAGATAAGTCATTAAAAAGTTAACTGTCAATTTTGCTTAATAAGTATTAATGTAATTTGATTCTATCATAAAGTTCTTGTTTTTGCTGCTGATGTTGCTACCGCAGTACGACTTTTCTGAGCTTTACTATGTTTAAATAACAAAACGATTGCTTACTAGCGTATTTCCTAAATGAAACCAGAGCTCGAGAAGTATATTATATCGCTGTATAAATGTTTATTTTAACTTTTTATAACATAATACAACTATCCTATAATTCTGGCAAAAGTCGGCTCGGCTGTCGCAAAATAACTGTTTCCGACCGACTAATGACTATATGTATGAAAGTGAAAAAATTGTATACATTGTTCAGTCTAGCGCAACTCAATAAGCCTTGTTTCATGAAAATCATAGGTTAACTTTATGTGTGCTGTATAACATCGTTTGTGTATGTAAGCCATGAAAAGACGACTGTGTTGTCATAAGTGAGAAGGGAAACAACCCACGGTTACAGAACTGTTTTGGTGATCTACTGTTATGACCCTTGAACAATAAACATTTGTCTTTACTATTAAATTAACTGATGTTGTATTATTTCAAACGATTGCAAACTGTAGTTCATACAAGTGTTATATTGCAAGTTTAGTACAGTGGACACAGTGGTGTTTAGTAAATTACTGTGTTGTTGCATGTGCATTGCATTGTTCGATGCTAGTCACTAGAGCACGGACACTTACATAGAATCGCCATTGATTTTAGAACTATATTTCTCGTCTGATAAAGAAATCATATAACTTCAGCAAGAAACATTCCATGTCCTGAATCTGCTAGTGCAACTGCACTTGATATTTACCATTTGCATCGTGCATACCTGAGAAAATACACTGTTACGATTTTCAAAGCTTCTTTCATATGACAACTTATATTCCTAGTTTTGCTTTAGTATTAGAACGACTTTTTTGGTCAGACTGTTTTAAGAACTTGCGTAAATGTTTTTTTTTTATTTTTCCACTCCAAATACATCTCGAAGGTTATGAAAACAGGCGGTGTTCTATTGCTCAAAATAGTAGACTGAAGAAAGAAGGGACGTCTCGTAAAATGATTAGAATACAATTTGATTGTGATTTAAAATGAAACAAAAAGTTGCTTACCTCCTAGCCTGCTAGGGGTTTATTGTGTAAATGTAAATACATGCACGCAGTATTGGTACTGACAAGATTACTTACATCATTTGTTTAATCAGTGCGAATGATTGAAGCATAATAAAGCATGAGTTTAGTATTATGATGTATTTGTTGAATCACATCTTTAGGCAAATATTTCATTTTAAATAAAGTAACATTAAAGGCATGTTTAGAGCTGATCAAGTTTGCAGTTATAGCGAACAAAAATGCTTTATTCTTAAATAGTTCCCATATCTTGCTTTACATTAAGAAATAGAACATACCATGAAACAACTTAAAGGGATACAACTTACAATTTCAGAACTGGTATAGCGGCCTAGAATTGTGCCCCTTGATTTGTGAAACGTATAGCACGTGCAAAATGTGGGCAAAATGTACTAATCCATATAACAGTCGGAGCCCCGTTATTTGAAAACGTTAAACATTAAAAGTATTTGACATTTTAAAAAACGTCAGCGGTACAGTATTGGTGTTCAGTATTTCTGAGCGCGATATTGTTCAATGTATTTAAGATTAAGGGGAAATCTTTCAAATTGCAAGAGAAGTTTATTCAACAAAATGGGATATCATTTTTTTCTTCCTCTCCTTTCTATAAAATACAGAACTCGCATATGACATGCACATCAGCGGCCCGTCACAACAGTTTATCAAAAGTACAGAGACAAATCTCTGTATTTTAGAAGGGCGTTCTTTTATTATGTGTTAAGTACAAAACTATTTGTATTCTTATTAAACTAGACACTGATTATACGGAGAATACATTTAATCAGTATCGTATTCCTATGGCAATAAACAAAGTTCTTGACATACTTTTTGTTTCAAAATATTTTGAATTACCAGTAAAAAATAGCTCAGTAGGTAGAGCGCTTGACTATAAATCATGAGATCGCTCGTTTCAATCCCTTGCCCATCAACAAAACGTGCTTGGCAATTGGTCATGAACTCCTTTCTACAGTCATTCTCCCTTAACTGGTTTTCAAGTGGGGTAGTTGTCTGTTCCAGGAAAATGTATGTAACCGTACTACTGGCTCATCACCTAACGCAGGAAAAGTGTGAGATGATCGACTGACCGCCTGTAATATGATTGAAATACCGATGAAACAATCAGAACTCAAGACTACAGCTAACAGATAACTAACAAGTCAAAGGCTTTCAAATTTGGAGTAAATTCTGACTTTATGCGATTTGGTTTAAAAACTGCAAAAAACGGATGTTACATCAACATTTCAATTTAAATTCATTATCTGTTTATATTAAAATGTTAATGATGTTTAAACAGGGTTGAAAGACAATAATAGAAACGAATGCGATTTCAATTCACATGAAATTTCCTTAATTACGAATCATTGTATTTCATATGAGTCGGTATCATAATGAAGCGAAAAATGTGGAATGGGCTTTGAATGTCGGTACGAAGGATAAAATCAGGTATGTACTATGAATACATATTCCGACAACAGGAACATTGCGGCTCATTCATTAAGAGGATTAGGGATTTATTGTATTTAAGGGAATACACATAAAACCGCAATATCATAATTGTTAATTTCACATATTATACACAAATTACACTTGCACAAAAAGTGTAACGTTTTTGTAAATCGCATAGTTGATCTTGTCGATGAATGAACATAGAAGCATGCTAACAGTATTGGATATTATGATTATATACTGATGTCTATGCGTCATTATTGAAGCATGCTAACAGTATTGGATATAATGATTATATACTGATGTTTATGCGTCATTATTGAAGCACGCTTACAGTATTGGATATTATGATTATATACTAATGTCTATGCGTCATTATTGAAGCATGCTAACAGTATTGGATATAATGATTATATACTGATGTCTATGCGTCATTATTGAAGTATGCTTACAGTATTGGATATAATGATTATATACTGGTGTCTATGCGTCATTATTGAAGCATGCTTACAGTATTGGATATTATGATTAAAACTGTATATACCGATGTCTATGCGTCATTATTGAAACATGCTTACAGTATTGGATATTATGATTATATACTGATGTCTATGCGTCATTATTGAAGCATGCTAACAGTATTGGATATAATGATTATATACTGATGTCTATGCGTCATTATTGAAGCATGCTTACATTAATGGATATTATGATTATATACTGATGTCTATGCGTCATTATTGAAGTATGCTTACAGTATTGGATATTATGATTATATACTGATGTCTATGCGTCATTATTGAAGTATGCTTACAGTATTGGATATAATGAGTATATACTGATGTCTATGCGTCATTATTGAAGCATGCTTACAGTATTGGATATAATGATTATATACTGATGTCTATGCGTCATTATTGAAGCATGCTTACAGTATTGGATATATTGATTATATACTGATGTCTATGCGTCATTATTGAAGTATGCTTACAGTATTGGATATAATGATTATATACTGATGTCTATGCGTCATTATTGAAGCATGCTTACAGTATTGGATATATTGATTATATACTGATGTCTATGCGTCATTATTGAAGTATGCTTACAGTATTGGATATTATGATTATATACTGATGTCTATGCGTCATTATTGAAGCATGCTAACAGTATTGGATATTATGATTATATACTGATGTCTATGCGTCATTATTGAAGTATGCTTACAGTATTGGATATTATGATTATATACTGATGTCTATGCGTCATTATTGTAGCATGCTTACAGTATTGGATATAATGATTATATACTGATGTCTATGCGTCATTATTGAAGCATGCTTACAGTATTGGATATTATGATTATATACTGATGTCTATGCGTCATTATTGAAGCATGCTTACAGTATTGGATATTATGATTACATACTGATGTCTATGCGTCATTATTGAAGCATGCTAACAGTATTGGATATAATGATTATATACTGATGTCTATGCGTCATTATTGAAGCATGCTTACAGTATTGGATATTATGATTATATACTGATGTCTATGCTTACAGTATTGGATATTATGATTATATACTGATGTCTATGCGTCATTATTGAAGCATGCTAACAGTATTGGATATAATGATTATATACTGATGTCTATGCGTCATTATTGAAGCATGCTTACAGTATTGGATATTATGATTATTTACTGATGTCTATGCGTCATTATTGAAGCATGCTTACAGTATTGGATAGTATGATTATATACTGATGTCTATGTGTCATTATTGAAGCATGCTTACAGTATTGGATATAATGATTATATACTGATGTCTATGCGTCATTATTGAAGCATGCTAACAGTATTGGATATAATGATTATATACTGATGTCTATGCGTCATTATTGAAGCATGCTTACAGTATTGGATATTATGATTATATACTGATGTCTATGCGTCATTATTGAAGCATGTTTACATTAATGGATATTATGATTATATACTGATGTCTATGCGTCATTATTGAAGCATGCTAACAGTATTGGATATTATGATTATATACTGATGTCTATACGTCATTATTTGCGAACATGATATTTCTTGCTATAGTATTAAACATTGATTCTGAAACGTATTGTCACATTATTGTGCTCGCAATAGTGCCTGCCCTGTGGCTACGTCAGTGTGGCCGGAGACAAAATAGTTTGTTTACAGTAAATGCACGCTTGCAACTGGCTGAAGTCCGTTTTAATCATATATCGTGACCAGATTACATGATAAATTGATGGTTGTTGTCGTGTATGTACACTGCCAGATAGTAAATAAGCCAGTATATGCAAGTTCAACGAAGTAGTATGATCGATCAAGTTGACATGTTTATGTAACGATGCATGTATATAAACAATGCTTCTTTGGACACTAAAACAAGAAGGATATAACCCATAGGTGATATACTTGAGGTTTATCTTCAGGATCCCAGGTGGGTAGGGGTCCTGCCTGGGTGATTTACACGGATTTATTCATGTCTTGGACACGTTATAAGTTACTTGGATAATTACATGGATTTGAAAAATTGCAATAACAACTAATTTAAAGAATAATATGGACTTGGAAACATGGTGTAAAAACAGAATAAAATGCATACAACTATTCATTGAGTTTATTTGTGTATGCGTCATTATGGTACAACGACAATATTCGTTTTAAAAATAGAAAAATGCTAGCTGTAATGTAACTAGCAAGAATTGCACTTTCAATTAAGCGTAATAAGTAATAAGAGTGTTTAATATATGGCCGATTCTTTGCCATGTCACTTACATCTTTAAATTTATGTATTATTTAGGAGCACTCGATAATGAAATAATATGGGGATGTCAAATACAAAATAAGTTTAATGTATGGTATATGATGGTAAATGATAACAGCCTTACTCAAAACATTACTTGTAACATCGGCGATAAGCAAATGAACGTAACAAGCACAATAATAATTAAATTGTACATAAACGAGTTGTCTTCTAAAGGTAATATGGGAGTTTTATCACCGAATAAATTTAAGACATAATTTGCATTATATGTGCCGATGACCGTGCGAGCTGCGATGATACTTCGTTCGAGCTACAATCACAATTGAACTCAATATCGGAATAAAGTGAACTACACACTCAACACAAGACGGAAATGATTGTTTTAAGAAACTAAGGTCCCCTAAGGTCATACGAACATTGGGTCTATACAAATAATCCGGACCGGTAAATGTCACATCTGTATATAAATACAAGGGTCGACTTTTTACCGTTAAACTATCATGGAGGAAAGCAAAAGTAAAACGTGAATCTCAGGTCCGAAAATCTATGTTACTATTAAATTCTATCCAAGAAACTTTGGATTTTGTTTAGATACGGACTATTTTTAATTGTTTGATGTAATGGCCCAACCTATACTTACATATGACCCCGAGATCTGTAAGAAAACATTCTGTACCGATAGGGATTTGGTTTGGTTTGGATATGTCAGGAGATAAGAACTGTGGAATTATTCTTAATGTCATTTAAACAAAGATTGATTGATTTTAAAACACTGAACTGGCTTGAAACTCTAGTAAATTCATCAAGATGTGATACCTACGAACACTTCAAATCTAAGTTAACCCCAGAAAACTATGTGTTTATCGATAAACAATTTTATGTTAGAAAGTCAGTTGCTAGATTCAGTTGTTCAAGTCATTAATTAGCCATTGAAACTAATCGACATTTAGGAATTCATATAAACACCGAACATGTACAGATTGTTCAGTCTAGTGTAATATTATTTGTATTAAGAGGATTTTAATATATCTTTTTATTGTCCAAACTTTAAGCAAGAAAGGCAAATTGTATTTGAATGGTACAATGGTGAACAACATTTCCAAACCTTTTGTAGTCTTATTCAAATATCTGATGAAAAAAAAATCATAGCCTTTTTTGTAAACGAAATAATGAGAAAGAAATATGTAAATCAAAAATGATATTACACATTGACGTATCATAACTCATACATTGTATGTTATTACTTATAAAAATATTATGAACATTGGACCGATGGCCTTTATGTAAGGCCCGGCCAGACCGACTAAGGAATATTTAACTAAAGAAAATGGACAAAATATTGATTTTGGTTATCCGGTGATAAAATTTACCTGCTCTGCCGCTCAACACGCTCGCATCGGTGTGTGAAGCGTAGGAAACACACAACGACCGCACAAGTTCCGATGATGGTACGGAAAAAAACGTACCTATAACGGATATGTACCGGATAATTAACGGTCGGCTTACGGATATAACCGTGCGAGTAGCGGACTTCTACCGGATAAAACGGCAGTGTAGCGCATTAGTATCGGACAAAACGTTCTCCCAACGTAAGAGAAACGGAACAGTACCGAACACCAACGTACAAAAACGGTCATTTCATGTCATGCTTTATTTATATTTTAAAGTATCATAATTTTATTTGCTTTGTTTTTAATGCATATGCTTGTTTGTTTCTTTATCATGAATGTTTATATAACCTTACACCAAAAATAAAATAAATAAATCTTGGCCGGTCGAACATTTTATATTTTCTTTCCGATGAAAAAGTAGGGTACATCCTCAGTATCATGCGGAAAAGCTTCAGGTTCTGGCAGGCCAAGGTCTCCGTTATCATCTGCTGCCTTCGGGTCTGACTCGTACCACAACTGTGCATCGGATGCAGCACCACGGCCTCCAATATCAGCCCATGCGAACTTGTAGTCAGAATCCACCAGAGCTAGCAAACGGAGAAGTACGTCTTGTAGTTAAAATACGTAGACTCGGATCTTGGTGGAAAATTTGCAGGCAATATGTTTGCCATCAATAGAACAAAGCGTATGGGGGAAATTCCGGCTGTCCCTGAAGCCGTCAGCTATTCGCGCCTTATTGGTAGCTGTTGTTGGCGTTCACCGGATATGAAACGGACATTAAACGGATAAGAACGGACACGAACGGATAAAATGAGTCTATGTCCGTTTCTCGCCCGTTACCTCGGTGTGACCGGGCTTACAAATAAATTTTTGTCTTGTGTTATTGTGTATTGTCTTGATGATGTTTTTAAAGCAAATATAGAGAATTAATAAGGATGTAGTCCTAAACAATACAGATAAATGACCTCCGCATAACACTCTTTAAAGAAAATGGCACAAACTTTTATTAAAACTAATAAATATGTATGGTAGTCGGCGAAAGAATTATGTCATGCAAAAATAGTATAATTGTAAAATGACGACACATATAATGGCATTTTACAAATAATTCGGAAAAAAGATAGTATTTGTTCGTACTTATGGAATACTTTTGTTTCATTTACAAGTGTTATGTCTGTTGTAAGTCGCCATATTCACAGTTTGAAATATCAATTTTATTTTATAAAACAATTTGTTCATAATACACTAATTGAAGAATATTTAGACCTTAATGATAAGTAAATATCATAATCTTTGACCGAGTGTAAATAAAAAAAATCACATTGTTAAACTAACATAGAACAAATATCTTTTAAACGAATCAAATCTTTTAATGAAAGAAAGTGTACTTTTAACACTGAACCAATCAAAACGTATTTTCGTTGAAATTGAAAATGTATACAAAACATCTTAAGAACTGTTAAAACGTTATTTTTTAAGATTTAAATTTCAATTACTGTGCGAAAAGATCATTTAGTTACTCAGGTTGTGGCATTATATTTACATGAAGAAACATGAATAATATATTTTGTTCATCATGTTTATTCAGCAATTTCAACAAAAGGAGCTTTGTACCATTCATGAGAGTTTCCTAATGGTTGACCATGTTCGCAAACAGCATTGATCAAAATTAATATTTGATTAATGCCTCAAAGGGTTTGTTCAAATAGAGAATGTATTATTGAAATGTTATTGACTGTTAGCTTTTCTGAATTGACATCGTACAATTTCAAATACTGATCGGAGCTTCCCATACGATTTTTAAGTTCGGGCCACTGAACAATTTGTTTAAACAGAACACATGACAAACAATATTGTGTTTACATTGATATCAAATTGTTAAATTATTGACATTAGTACGCGAACCAAATATGTCAGCGTTTTATACTTAAAATAATGTTTTTTTTTCCTTATAGAACAAGGCCACTTTATCTCGAAAAAGTATTTTATAAACTTGTCTCGACGTGCGCATAACAAGTTTCGCATTTTGTTGAGTTGAATTTTACAAAATGGGGATTGTCATTTATATTGGTTAACCAAAGTCCCAACACCGCACTATAATTTACAAAATGTAAACATATTGGTCGAGATAGTGAATACCTCTCCACTTGGTGCATTTCATAGCCACTGCTTTCAATGATAACGAAGTTGCTCTTGTGTTCCACTTAACTGTGACTTCAAATAATGTCATGCACGAAGTAAATTTGAGTCCACATATAATAGCATGTACCTGTTATGTCTTTTTTCTTAATACGTTTGCTAAATCATCACGGATTTTATGAGTTTATATGGTTGCGGAGTAACATAACGCTATAGTCTGAATTGTATATGTTAGATTGTGTTCGTGGTAGTTTTTTTTTAATCGCCAGTTTTAGAATCTGAGATAATCACAGCTTAATTATTAGCCCTATTGTGCGTACCTTACTCACAACGTATCACTTCTATCGACGTGTATAAATATCATTGTTCTTTTTGTATATGAAACGCCTAACACATTCCCGTTCTTGATCACAGAAAGCATCGAAATATTGTGCGACGACAACAAACTAAAGAATTGCGACGCAATCAAAACGGTTTGTGTAACGAGCTTAAGATTTAATCGGAACTTGTTCGGTGTGATTTGCCATGTTCTCCAGACAGTAAAGTATGGTATAAAACATCTTGGGATTCCGTCGGTTTATCGGAAAACTATCTCGATATATTTGGTTGTATCGGATCAAATTCGCGGTCAAAAGTTGTCGGCATGTTGTCGGCTCATTATCAAATGGAAAGAGAGTGATAAAGCTCTTAAAATAAAATAAACAACATTATATGTCACTCAAATACAAGAATAGTGTGCGTTTATATAACCTGGAGCCGGAGTGTTGCGGGCCGGTCGTTACTAATAAGACTAACATGTTTATGAAACTACTGCGTCGTGTCTTTGTACTATCGCCATTGCCCAAAAAATGTCACCTTTAATTCCTGTCATCCCACCTTTGTCGTTGCAAAGATATTAATATCAAATCTCGTCATCTTGACATTGTCCTTGTCCGAAGTTCACCCTTAGTTCTTTTCATCGTAACAAACCCCATTCAATGTCAACCTTCGTACCTTTATATCATCGCCAAAGCACCATCCGCTACTTTTGTTTAATATCATCTTTATTACATTTTATCAGTTTCCATCAGGTCTGACATTAATTGTGCATACACATCAGTCATCTTAATGAAACGGTGCATAGTGTGCGCATTCTTCGTAAGATGAATAAAATGGCATCATTATAGACGAATTGATCCGATATAAATAATACTGTTTCGGTAAAGCTCCAGTTATCGAAGAAATATACCTGAACCCCAACCATGTCAGAAATACATTTTCACGGATGCGTAGAACGGTGACGATGACAAATGGTACACACATGATGTAACGATGACACGTGCTAGTAAATTACGCTGTAACACAGGCATATTGACACAAAGACATGGTTAAGGATGATACAAGGAGCATGATACCTTAACATTATGTCACCATAGACGATGATAACAAGGTATGATTCCTCACTGTTCAATGAAGTTTAGTCGCCAAAAAAGCTCTTCGACGACTGGTACAAGGCCCATGACGCACATTCACGAATGAACGTTGGCATATGGTACAATGACGATGGTACGGTGACATATGGCATGTTTAATACTTGTACAACGAACACCGTACGTACAAACAAAGGTCTACGGATAGATGCTACTTTAACGATGCCTTAAATACACGATGTCTGATAGTTCACGGATAGTACGTATGGAAAACGTGATAGAACGTCAGCTGGAAAAATATATGTTTTTTGTATATGGTGTTATGAACAATTTTCGTTGTGTCGGCGTACATTTCACAGTCCTAGTTTATGTTGAGTCAAGCTAGTGTGTCGCCGTGAGATGACATTGAAGTGATTCAAGCCTTGTCATTAATCATAATAATGATAACGTGAGTGCTTAGTTTCTTTTGCTACATGTTTATTTAATGAATGGATTTCTGCGTAATTGTATGAAGTTTATAATGATTTTTAAACGATCCTTAATTAAATGAAACAATAGTTCCATTTGAACATTGAAATATGTTTTAAAGGTAAACAATAGTCAAATTATTAAAATAAATTGAATCAAAGGAACTCGGGATGAATTGAACTCGTTATCATTATATCAGAGGCGATCATTTCACATTTTACTTATGTAAAGTGTCAACGATATTCATTTGAAAATGCGGACATTAAAATATCAAATTGCCGATGTTTCCTCCAATGTGGCCTTAACTGAATTTCATGCTATTTCAAATAAGGGTTTTTAATTAACGTATGGTAATTATGCGTTTAAAACGACGCGTAGTGACACTTCATGATCAGCCTGTCAATATTAATAATTATAAGTAAATAACAAAGTTCCCCCGTCTTCATAAACGGAAGCGGTGATCGCATGTGTCTGCGTTAATCAAAGTCCGAAGCAATAATAGCTGTAATCAATCAAACTTCTTTACATAGTGTTATGTTACGCACAGTAATGAATAACGCGAACTTTAAAAAAAATCAATCTTAAAACTATATTTGCATTTTGCTCAAATACGTTTTGATGTTCTTTATTTGAAAAAATCTGAATGGCGACATGAATTGCCGTCATGACAAAAGAATAGCAATTTCTTTACTCAAAGGTATTAAGTTTCATTTTCCACTGAGCTAAGCAAGTGTAGGTTTGAACTTGTTTGTTTTTCATAAATTTGAAGGAGGATACTTGCCGTCCTCGTGAATGTTTGAGTCTGAACTTGTTTTTATTGTGCCTTACATTAATACAGACAATTTTTGTGTGAAAAAAAAACATATTGTAACCTGTATATTCCTGTTCATGCTATGGTATGTAGCGTTTGGCCCTTACATATACTTACTTGCAATGTTAGAACACAAAACATACTTGATTTAACTTTATATTTCAAGAGTTGAGTAATAAACTAAAAGTATAATAAATGAAATCATGTTTAACGAATATTTTTTCCGGTCAACTAACTTACTGATAATAATATTTCATTTAAACGCCAATATATTAAACAAACAAAAAAACAACGACCGAATACAAATATTTCCATTTAAGATTTAATGAACACAATATGGTAGTTTTTAGCTTATTCTTGTTTTAAACGTCATGTTGTTCACTAGTGCATTGACCGCACTGACACAAATGTCATTTAGAACAGTTTTGCTTGCAACGTAAAGTTCCATAAACTCGAAAAGTATCGTACCTGATCAGCCTAATTTGACTGCAATTGTTTCATAAACTATGCAGATGTGTTTATCACTTGAATACATTGCAAGATTGTATTGCAATCGGTAAAAGTAACGTTCAAAAACCTTATTGAGCTATAGACTGTTTTACAGTTGTTAAAGATAACATATTTATTATCCTACCCCACCCCAATTTAAATAGTGTTATTGCGGATTGTACCTATCTGAATTTCCATAGAAAATGTAGTTTAAACAAAATAATTATCTATTTCATAAACAAAATAGATATTTCGTTCTTAAACCCTTTATCCTTTGTGTTAGTGTAGTTCTTAAAATAATTGCTAGTATATTTTTTTTACTTCATCTTGCAATCCCGCGTTTCCGTAGTGGTTAGTTTCATCTTATATCTCTATTATTTCATAAGAAGAAAATACAAATAAAAAAATATGTTGGCTGCTTTCTGCCATAGTTCTATTGGGTGTTTGCTTTTTAAAATACGTAGAGAGACACCACGACAACACGCTTAAACTTTACAGTTTACCCACCAAAACGCTAAATAGAGTGTATCGGTGGCGGTGACGTTTAAAAACACGATACCCGCCAACAAGACAAATCAGAGGCGTCATTGAGACATATTGGTACCCCCGGAACGACACCATGACACATGCCTTTCTCGTTCAAATGCCCATTCGGCGAGTGTTGGCGCCTCTGTAATTGAATTACCTTTCTAAAGACGGTAAAAAGTGGTATGATAACACGAAGCCACAGTGGTGACAGATGAAATAAGAACGATGGTACGGCGCTGATTAAACGATACGGTGTTTAATTGACGGATCTTTTGGTGTAAAAGAATTAAGCTGTCTTTAATTTGTCTTATCTGCAACAGTAAATTTAAATAGACGTATTTGATTTATAGCCGCCAGACCAACACGTCGTTTACATATCACTTAGGATTGACAAAACCTCGTTAACTATCATTATAAATACGATGCGATCGCTAAGTTTAATAAAAGAAAATTTTGTTCTTTGAATTTAGGATTAATAGTCATATCTGATAACCATATAATTTGTTTCTCAATTGAGCTTAAATGCATTGGAAAAATGACAGCAATTGTACAACAAAGAGTTAATCATGTTTTACCTCCAATTATGGCATTGCTGATTGTATCGTTTAACCGTCAATACAATCAATCTTGTGCTTGCGACCACTTGAATTTAGCGACTTTTGTTTTATGCGACCACTTTAAATCCCGCCCGAGCGTTTTAACTATATTTTCATATTGTATTAGGCGACTTTTGTCTTACGCGACCAGCGACCGCTGATTTTAGTGTATCGTGATGCCCAAGTCTTGAATTAAGCGACCGCTTTAAGGTAAAAGTGGTAAATCTGTTGACCGGTCAGGGACAAATCAGTGTTGATCTTAACCGACAACATGAAAGATTACACTATTGTTTTGGTTTCACAGCAGCCATTTTCCTTTGACTCGATGACCGGTTCTGACCGGTGTAAATGCTGACTGCGTATCAATTTTTGGATAATAAGTGAGATATTGCTAACAGTCTACGCGTTAAAGAGTTTACTACCTGGGACGTGAAGTGACAAATTTGATCGCCGATTTTATTGCAGAAACAATGCGCCAACGCGACAAACATTTTCACAGTGTTCTCGAGAGGTGTAAAAAATAAACTATTAATCGGTAACATGTAGCGAAATATGTTGATTAAAAAATGTAATTGTTATTATGCTAATCAGTTTGTGTAGGCACATTTTCCAATCAGGCGTGTTTATTTAGTTTTCAATCAAGGTGTTTTATTTATTTCCCTATGTACCATAATCGAGTCAGATATATATAAGCTTACATGCAGAAATTAAAATCTCAAAACGGAAAGTATTAACGTTAAATGAGAAAATTCGGGTATTGGAAGTGTTGAAGAGTAAAAGTGCACGTAAATTTAATCGCGAATGAGTTTGGAGTCGGAAAAACCCATTCTCCGTGCAAACCATTTACATTTTATTTAGAATTAGAGAAACAAATACAACTTATTGTAAGTAAAAATTGTTATATTCATTTTATGTATATTTATATTTAACTTCATTTGATTACTAAAGCTGAAATCGCTGTGTCAAAAGGCGATTTGGATTTAAAATCAAAGGTCCGCATTCATCCCAAATGACCGTTTTATTAAGAGACCACTTTTGGTTACTCCCTTTAGTGGACTTTAAATACAATATGACTGTAATTACAAAGTCGATTCCGTCGCTTGGTGTGTAAAAAGCAGATACAAAAATATCGTTATGAAATCAGTTTTTCAAAATGACGCGACCTGCTATATATTTCCTGTTCGCTTCTAGACTGATCAGTTGTACATTATATGTTTTCCATGTTCTTGTATCTATTTGTATTGTGTGGGGGGGGGGGGGAGTGAAGCAAATTTAATAACAAGCTTGAGCCAGTTCTAACGCAACAATAAGCCATGCACGTTAACACGTCAAATAAAACATTATTGTAATATAAAACATAACACCTTCGACAATTTATGAAACCAAATGTCAACAACGTTTGTGGAAAGTCTATCATGCATAGCATGCTATGGATTGTAAAGAGATAATATAGCCTACACATAACCTAGTTAGTTTAAACCTATATATTTTTGCTCGATTGCATCAAAAGCCTAAGGCTTATATAAACGCTCTTGAGACCGTTTTCTGGGCTTAGAACCAGTACTTGGTGTCTTTGGGGGAGATCTAAAGAACGCTCCCACGGTGGGGATCGAACCCGTGACCTCCCGGTCGCTAGGCGGACACCACATCCATTACACCACGGCGACCTTATAAATATAACCTACATGTCCGATTCGGTGTGATTTGTAGAATGCAGAGCGCATGCATGATAAAAGCGCTTAAAAACACAAGTATTATTTAATATCACTTTAACATACCGTTATACAAAAAACGATTAAATATAACAGTCTTTAATAATGGAGAGCTGAACTCACACATAAGGTAATGTTGCTGATTGCGAACTTAAGTGCCCATGCGGTGTAATCCCATGGTCGAGCTTCGGTGTCAATCATAATATGAACCAGACATCCTTATAGACCATTACAGTGCGTTTGGTATTTCAAATAAGCGAACAGAACATAGAAGTGGGTTGCAACGATACAACAGCTTGACTACTTCCTTTTTGTTTTGCTTCTTATTCTACTCATACATAATAATAGTCATTCTGAACAGTATGAACAAAACAACAACAACATCATCATAATTGTTATTATTAACAAATACCATACCGTAGAAACTTTAATACATAGATTGGTAAATGGATTATTAGTTTATCTCCCACCGGTATGGAACAATGGGCATCTATATTAGACTTTTTTTGCATTTGTTCATAGGCTATTGCAAATGTTGAAACTTTAGCATACATATCTAATAGCTTAGTAGAGTGTAATCAACTACTTTTTGGACATCCTAAGCGATCAACAAGTGTACATATCAGTATATCGGTATATCTGTTAGACATACGTTGAGATCCTATTCATTATTGTATTATTTTAAAATTTCATCGAAATGAATACCTCAGACGGAGATAATAATAATTAGTTTTGCGATGTTTACTAAACATATGCATTCAAAATAATCATTTTCTTGTTACATGAATTCTTAAGAGATTATTTTTTGGTGTTACGTATTAATTATCCGCAAAAATAACTGTTGCATCAATTATGTTATGAGAGCAACCTGCAAGTTATAGACATTTGTTAAATACTTGTTTGATTTTCATTAAAAACGATTGCATAGCGATATGAATTGCTGTCGCGTCGATAAAAACAGAAATCACATCATTCAAATGAAGATTTAGTTTACACTGCCCTTTGACATATTTTAGTTTGAAAGATGTGAATAAACATGTTTGCATGCACTCTTTTTTACGAACGCAAAGTGCCTTTAAAGATTTTACTTATATGTTTGTGTCTGTACTTGTTTTGTTTTTCATTTAATGCATTTGATACATTGTATACTTCACGATCATCCTAATTCAAGTTTTACGAAAATAAAAAAATCAGATGCTTAGATTAAAGGTTGTTCCGATAGTTAATTATAATTGTCTGACCTGTCATTCAAATATGTTGCAATAACAATAGACATAATATCTCACAAAATAACTAAGTAACAAAGTATAATAAATTATTTCTGTAAACATTTCATTAAAAATTAAGGCTATTTTAAACGCATTCATGTTATAAAATAAAATCATTTCCGAGCGTAAATTTACATTCAATCACGTTTCATTATATCCTACAATTTAATAAACATAAAAAATACGTAACAACCTTACTAGTTACACAATATATTTATATTTCTCAATGTAAGACAGAATTTAGTAATTAAGCTTACTTTAAACTCATTTTAAAAGATAAGATTTGTTCAAACTTCTTATTTTTGTAAAACAATTTAAGGTATTAGACCAATAAGGTTGCTATAACACCGATACAGAAGCTGTTAATATCTATCATCTACATTAATTGCACTATTGTAGAGATACGTGTTTACAATAAGCAATGCAGTGGGTCTTTTTTAGTTTCCTGAACATGCACTCCACTCAGGGAGCTGTAATATTATCTTACCTCAAAGATAGAACATTCTAAATGTTAATTTGGATGTCATCCTATTATTGTGATCTGTGTTGTTGATGTAGAACAGAAATATATGATTAAGAATTCCCAAAGCCATTAACCGCTCCGTTACATCAAAGTAATTACATATCCCACAATCTGTCAG
>NC_068364.1:45506693-45561693 GCF_020536995.1 Dreissena polymorpha | reverse complement strand
ATACAGTTTGTTCAGTTCGGATAAAGCATTTGTATTTACATTAATAAACAAGATAATGCACGACAAGTCCCATCATAAACTTAACATTAACACATAAACGTGATAAACTTTTCATATTATGTAGGAATAAATATGATTTCTCATGTGAGTACCTAAATTACCTAAACAATAAACAGTGTTCAATATAAGTTACTTATGTTTCTGTTAAATAGCTTGTTCCATCATGAACATTTAAACATGTATTAATGTTATAAGAGCTTTTGATCATTTAAGTGCAAAAATATTCTAAAAAGAGTCAATGTTTTATTTCATTTTCCTTCATGGAAAGTTATACTTTAGAAAAATATCAATATAAATGTAAATCGTCACTCTGACATTTTAAAAACGCATGAACCCCTTTGTCCTTAAAACTGACAACAAAAAGAGTGTAGCTGATGTTTACTTAATTTCAATTCAAAATTCATCTGTATCTTTGGCTGATATCTAGCCATCGAGTAGTTGAAGAGTAATTCATTTTATATTATATTCTTTTTTAATGGTATTCCTTATAATTGCAATTTGATAAACTTTTATTTATATTTGTGTGTTATGAAATAAATTTTTGGTGAAATGATCAAAATGGCATTGGTCGTTTGGACTCCAAAAGGTTTGCATTTATCTTTAGAAAGAAATTACCCAATCTTTAATAGTTTACCTGTCCTATATCATCTTTAAAGTCGATTGCTTCGTTCGCATAAATTATGAATAACGTATTGAATTTATTAAATCTGTGATGAATGTTCTTCTGATAAAATCAATAAAAAAAAAGCACAAACATGCTGGGTTTAAACAGTATAGAAGCAGTATATAAACACATATATAAATATAAAGAGTTCAGTCGTGCAAGCTAAACGCTACTCAATTCATATGCTTAGAATGCAATAAGATAACGCTACCAGATATGTTTTATTTTTATGTCGAAATACCCGGTGATTTAATATGTCAAAAGGTGTTTTCTTTTTTAAGACATTGTTTTTGGGCATTATGTATCAAATGCGCCAAGTTTTTATTTTAATTGTGAATAATATTTTATCACTAAAATTATAACGAACTCTCAAACTGTATTTGATAAAGCATTTAACGTGTATTTTTAGCATAATCCCGTGTTTTCAAATAAGTACCTTCTCTTGATTTAACAGTAAAATTAGGTACTTCAATATATGTATTTGCACTGAAATGATACAATCGCTGCAATTAACATTTCAAATAAGATTGTTGACTAGGAATAAACGTTCACTGCTTACAAAATCGTTTATTTCGATCCCTCGCTGTAATAATTTTGTTAAAAAACGAATGACATAAATTCATGTTGTGACATAATGATAAATAATTATTAATAAGACTTCGTAAAAACAATTTTTTAAATAATGATATTGTAAAATATGCGTTTTCCATCAAGCCAAAACATGCGAGTGTTCTACTAAGAAATATCAGACGATTAAACGATTATACACGAGTACAAAAACATGTTTTCCCACGGACTAAATATGTATATATTCTGTAAAGATTATACAAAATGGTCTGAGACTTTTATAAAATTATAATATCCGCTGCTAATCCAATGTTTTCTTTATGCTTATTTGGCAATATTTTTTTCGCAACAGAATACTGTTTAAGAAACGCAAACTGGTTAAATATTGACTGTAATAAAGCGCAAAAGTAGTCATATTTGTAAGCACTGCTCATATATATTTAATTCCGACCAAAGCATGAAAATAGAGTACTTTTAATTTAAATCTGAAAATATGAAAAAAAAAAGACTTTTGGAAATATTGTAACATTTAGCTTACATCAGACTATAATGATATTGTTATTGATACATTGAACGGATGCTAGACGATTTAAATACTCATGTTATCGAATTGTTACTACAAAGAAGCAGAATATCTTTGCAGAAATCATAATTTGAATAATTTATGTGACTTCATTCTGAACTTTGGCGTCCTATTACCGCAATTTAAAAACACACTGCAGTGAAATCACTAAAACGTAATAGATCCCAAGGAAATGAGCAGTTATTTAACGAGTTTTCATTGTAGTATTGTAACATATTGGCAATTTGTGCACTGACAATAATATTTCGGAAGCCCGATTCGGATTTTGTAAAGGGCGTAAACCAGTTCTTATCTTACATTCTTTTGTTCAGAAGAAACTGAAAGAAACGATTAGGCTCTAAGCCATTTAGGTAGACATGATAAATCTTTGTATTATATTTAAAGAAACTTATAATGATGAAAACAATTAGAACAGTTATTTAATATGTATACAAAATATTACACTGTGTTAACGTATGCTCTTCTTATTCTAAAATATTTCAACTACGATAATGGTTTACGTCAAGGGGAAGGGGTGTCACCTATTTAGTTTTCATTATTTGTTTACGGTTTAGAGCTGCATTTGCAGTGTTACACTACTGTAGGCTTAATATAGGATCAATGATTTAACATTGATTTTGTTTATGTAATAAAATTGCTATTGTTATATCTCAAACTCATGGAGAAATTCAGCGGCTTCTGATGTGCATGAGCTCTAACTGTAAATACAATAAAAGCGATAATAATGCTTTTCCGAACACGTTTGAATTATTTGCAAAAGAAAAATGACCTATAATATCAAACGAAAAGTAAATAGTCGATCATTGTAACAATCTAGATACTATTTAAACTACACTTTGGACTTTTGTATAAACATTGAACATCTTAAAGGAATTTTTTTTTGCAAATGCGACGACTTTAATATTTTGCCAAAACATGTTGTCAACTATTCGATGCATTTTTAACGCCAGTACTTCACTATTCGTGTGAAGTTCCGGGTTATACCAAATAACAAAACTAGAACGAATTCACCTTGAATATTGTAAACTATAACCAAGAGTTAATGGCAATGTGTTTTCTGCTGCAGTTTATGATAAACTGGTTGATATCCACTTTATATCCACATATACTTCGAATAATTAAATGTTGAATTTAAAAAAAAGAAAGTTATAATACAACATTTAGGATTGTTCATTACGAGGCTCTTAAAAACTTTATTTATCAAAAGAGAAATAAGATAACAACTGTAAAACCTTTCCTAAATGCCTATCGGCTCGCGAACGTGTTTCAAATACCAGTATGTTAAACAAACAAACATTTCTTACTGAATTTAAATGAAGAGTTCTAGATTGGATTTTTAAATATAAGCGACATACACTTAAATGTCCGGTTTTGTTACGGTACACATAATGTAAAATATCGTGAATATAACATAAGATGTTTTCCCTAAAAGGCTCAGACTTTACGTCTATTGATTAAGAATGTCATTTCATCTAAACATAATTCAAACTGGTAGAGTCAGTAAAAACCGCATAATAAGAATAAATTGATATTGCATTTGTTGAAAGCCGTGTGACATAGACGATTAATACCATTTAAAGTTCATGAACATATATAATATCGTATTATTTCAAGCGACCATCAATATAAAAATTCCTAAACCTTAGGAGACTATCTACGAAAGAAGAAGACATTTAGTTTTCAATTAAAGAAGCTCTTTCAATCAGGTGGTCAATACTTAATTTTGTATAGAATACGAATACGATAAGGTGGATTGTTCTGATTTGCGGGTTCGCTTGATATATGTGTGTTCATGTGATTGTGTGTTTATGTTTATATATATAATCCTCGTAATTTATGTAATTTATGTAATTTTTGCAATAGATACGTGCTGTTTCTAACTATTATTAGTGGGATAATAATTCACATAGTTAGCGCAAGATACTCAATGTTCCATTTAGTTTATTTAAATATTAGCAGCACGAACGCCACACTATTCCATTAATATTCAGTACAATGCGATTTCTTTTCAAACTACTGTCTTGTATAAAATAATACAGTATAAACATTCAGTCTGTTCTATATCATTTCAAGTGACGATTTTGGCAAATTTCGCTTCGGGTACCGATTATTCTCAAGTTCCGTCGTAGAAATTGTGAAAACATGATTTCAAAGGCTTTAATTATCGGGTTAGTTTCCTAATAACACAAACCATGTCTAATCGTGAATGTTACGACAATATCGAGTTACAAATAATTGTTGATGAGAAAAATGGTTTATTTTTGAAGACTTATAGCCAGATTGAAAGGAAATAAAAGTTACTACTGAAATTAATTGATAATATAGTGTGGCGCGTAGCAAACATACTTAGACGTAACGCACACAACTGTTACTAAAAACGTTACGAGGAAAACCAACGCTAGCGTGATGTTATACTAACGTCTAACAAAAGTTGTGTTTTACGACGCGATTGGAAAATCTGAAGACGTTATTTAAACATTAATGGCACAATTTTAGTTCGGCAATCTTAAAAGAGATATCACTTATGTGACCTGTGTGTGCTTAGTTGTAAATTGATAATACATTTATCTTGAGTTGGAATTAATTTAGGAGTTCGAACAAGATGATACTTGGTATAACCTAAAATGTGGAAAATTTTATTTAGACTCCCCCTCCTAATACCGGGATTGAAAAAGTCTTTGCAGAAATTATTTGGTAGAAGTTAATGGTCTGTTTGCAAATTCCAGGAACGTGTCAACAATAAATACGTCGCAACATTTTGTTTAAGACTAATGATGATCTGTATGCAGTATGCTTAATAAAAATTAAAACGAATCAACGCAACGATAATTTGACTGTTAGTGTATAGAATGCATGTAAACTTTGCAATGTTTGTTTGTATATACTTATGGAAGGCATTTTACGCGAGTAGAACATTTCATAAGACAACTTATGTGTCAATGGCTACAATACTTGGGTAAAATTATTAAATTGCTAGATATGAATGAAGTGGTTAACTAAATACGTTGGTTCATACATATAATCAAGATAATTTTTCCAAAACGTAAAGAAACGTATAAAAAAATACAGATGGGACATTGTATTATATTTTTGCGCGTTAAAGAACCGATAAAAACATTATGCATATTAAAAGCATGTTTTAATACCAACTAAATGCTTTAAGAAAAATTGTAATGTTAGAACAATTTACAATAATAAAGGAGAAAATCGCAAATCCATCAAATATTTTATGGCGTATACCATTTTATTGGGCCAAATTTCAAGCGAATTTAGATCACTTTCCAAGCAATTATATTGTGGTTTTCGTTTTTAATTTTGAAACCATTACAGCTTTTCAAATCCGAATTATTTAGTGAATTCCCTATAATTCCAAAATACCTGTTGGCGTCAACTTGATGAAACGCTTCATGACAATGACGCTTGAGTATTATCTTATAAACCTCTTTGTAAAAGAATCAGGACTAAGGATGTATTTTTGAATAAAAAAACAACCCAAACAACTTTTATAAGATTGATATCTAACTTAAAACTTCTAATCTCGAATAAAAGTATATATTTGTATATGGTCTGTATTATTTGCGCTCATGAAAATAACGCGCTACCAGTTACAGAATGTTGCATATTTGAACATTTTTTTCCATTTAAAACATAAGCAACATTTACTTGGACCGTCAAAGTATCAAGTTGTGCAGTCGATGCGTTCTTTCTGACTTGGAATTATAGATTTTTATTCTGTTTAGTGTTGTCAAAAATATTTAAAATAAGAATAATATCATGTAAGTTTAAGTTTAATTAAAGGTTACAAAATAGTAGACGGTAGTTCAAGTAATAAATAGGTCTTTCAATATTTCAATGCAACAAAAAACTAAAAAAGTACACCGGAAAAATATGGAGGTGGCGTAGATTGCGTGCGAAGCAGAACAATTATTACTTTGGACGCAGCTTTAACATGTACATTATCAAATAGCCCTGATGATTTTTCGGAAAAAAATGTAGATTATCAAAATTTGTATTTTCCTTTGTCGTTAATTTTTAAGAAATTATTTTTTAAGTTTTTTATGACAAGAAATTGGTATTTTTCTAGTTTTCCTCGGGAGAAAAAACAACCCTTACGTGTTTTTATTTAATTTGTTCCACGTATTACACGTCATTTGCTATAAGGAATGCATTAATTAGACATTTACATGTAAGTATACACATATACCATATAAATCTCGATTTATAAATATTTAGGTTCTTAAGAGTGTAGGTAGGACTAAAATGGTTATGGAAAGAATGTGGCGCAAAGGTTTATGGTTAGCACATTGGAATGTTCGAAACTTCTTCATGCTTATACATATTTCAAAACTAAGAAAACGAGATAAAACACTCATCTTGAATGACAATATTTTTTTCACATGACAACAAAAGGTCGCTTTTGTGGTAATACAGGACCAGTTTAGAAGATATGATAGTAAATATATAGCGATAGCTTAAATACATTGTGTAAGTCGCTATTGTGAATGGTCGTTAGGTTTTTGCATTTTTTTACATGCACATTTCGAGCAATTTTAGAAACTTAAAGGAGAGCACGAAACATAATAGAATCCCACAGCCGCAATATGTGAAAACTCATGTCGACGTCTCGAATTTCGTTTCTGATGTAAATTTATTTATTGGGATTGTTTCCGTTAAGTAATTTAGCTTTCAAAAATAAGTAAATATTCATTTAAAAAATTAACATTTTTTTACATTTAAATGTTATTGCTGAAATAGTTGCAAAAACAGAATATTAAATCGCCTTTTTATCAGTAATGTTTCAAACTGTAATCGGTTATTTTGATGTTTTAAGTGTTTAAACATTTTTTTTAAAGAAAACGCGTTTCACTAAGGGAAATATTTGAAGGGATTTGATCTCATCCTTAAATGTAGTAATTTTACCATAGTATATGCTTATATTAAACGTCGCTTTATAAGTTAAGTCGAAGTTATTTTTATTTTTATTTTAACCAAACAAAGATGTACGCGGTTTTATTAATCTCAATATTTAACAAATAAACCATATGCATATATCGTGCATTTCAATTTATCTTACAAATGCACGTGAACAGTTAAATACGTGTCGCATTTAATATATTATACCCAATAAACTAAGTCATTTGAATTAAACCACATGAACGTGCAATCATTTATCCATTACTTCAAGTGAGATATATAAATTGTATATTGAATACATCTGCTATTTACTTGACTTTCACGTTTTTATAAAATTATTTTAATGACAAAAAAGAATATTTCATTAAATGTTTTTTGAATTTAAAATGATAATGTTTGTCCTGAATAGAATAATATATGTTCATGCTCATTTGTTAATAAAATACAATTTTTTTATAAAATACACATGCTATGTTTTTGAGTTTCTCGTTTCTAAATTATTATTTTAATGACAACAAAATAATATTTTGCTCATTGTTTTTTTAATTAAAAATGAAATAGTATATTTTCATGCTCATTTGTTAATAAAATACTATTACTTAAACTCCCAGTTGAAGTTGATTTTGTTTTCCAAATTTTAAAAACTTAATTATTGAAAATATTTAACGTATACTTTTAAATGAAATACACCTGCATTTTTTTACTTTCACGATTTTGTTTTATTAGTTTAATGACAGAAAAATAATATTTCGTTCATTGTTTTTTTTAATTTAAAATGATATTGTTTGCCCGAATGAAATATATTACGTCATACTCATTTGTTAATACCATGAAAATCCTTAAACTCACAATTGGTAGTTGGTTCTGTATTCCAAATTTTAGAAACTAAATTATTGAAAATATTCAACGTTACATCCAAGTTAAATCCGGGTTTTTCTTCAACATTACAATTTTAGCTCCTTTTTGCACATCGAATGGTAACGCGAAGTTAAATCCAGTTAGTTCTCCAATATTATAATTTAAGAATCAAGAATAATTATAATTAAGAATAGTAAACGGTATTTCAAGTAATAAATAGGTTTTTCAATATTTCAATGCAACAAAAAACTAAAAAAGTTCACCGGAAAAATATGTAGGTGGCGTCGATTGCGTGCGAAGCAGAACAATTATTTCTTTGGACGTCAGCTGTAACATGTACATTATCGAATACCCCAAAGGATATATCGGAGAAAATGTATATTATCAAACTTTGTATTTTCCTTATGTCGTTAATTTTTAAGAAATTATTTTTTAAGTTTTTTATGAAAGAAATTGGTATTTTTCTAGTTTTCGTCGAGAGAAATAACAACCCTTACGTGTTTTTATTTATTTTTTTCCACGTATTACGTGTCATTTGCTATCAGGAATGCATTTATTAGACATTTACATGTAAGTATACACATATACCATATAAATCTCGATTTATAAATATTTAGGTTCTTAAGAGTGTAGGTAGGACTAAAATGGTTATGGAAAGAACATGGCGCAAAGGTTTATGGTTGGCACATTGGAATGTTCGAAACTTCTTCATGCTTATACATATTTCAAAACTTAGAAAACGCGATAAAACACTCATCTTGAATGACAATATTTTTTTCAGATGACAACAAAAGGTCGCTTGTGTGGTAATACAGGACCAGTTTAGAAGATAAAATAATATATAGTTAGCGATAGCTTAAATAAGTCGCTATTGTGGATGGTCGTTATTTTTTTGCATTTTTTTACATGCACATTTTGACCGATTTAAGAACCTCAAAGGAAAGCACGTAACATAAAAGAATCCCACAGCCGCAGTATGTGAAAACTCATGTCGACGTCTCCAGTTTCGTTTCTGATGTTAACTTATTTAATGAGATTGTTTCCGTTAAGTAATTTAGCTTTCAAAAATAAGTAGATCTAAATATTCATTAAAAAAATAACATTTTTTTTAATTGAAATGTTATTTCTGAAATAGTTGCAAAAACAGAAATTAAATCGCCTTTTTATCAGTAATGTTTCAAACTGTAATCGGTTATTTTGATGTTTTAAGTGTTTAAACATTTTTTTTAAAGAAAACGCGTTTCACTAAGCGAAATATTTGAAGGGATTTGATCTTATCCTTAAATGTAGTAATTTTACCATAGTATATGCTTATATTAAACGTCGCTTTATAAGTTAAGTCGAAGTTATTTTTATTTTTATTTTTAACCAAACAAAGATGTACGCGGTTTTATTAACCTCAATATTTAACAAATAAACCGTATGCATATATCGAGCATTTCAATTTATCTTACAAATGCACGTGAACAGTTAAATACGTGTCGCATTTAATATAGTATACCCAATAAACTAAGTCAGTTGAATAAACCACATGAACGTGCAATCATTTATCCATTACTTCAAGTGAGGAATATAAATTTTATATTAAATACATCTGCTATTTACTTGACTTTCACGTTTTTATAAAATTATTTAAATGACAAAAAAAGAATATTTCATTAAATGTTTTTTGAATTTAAAATGATAATGTTTGTCCTGAATAGAATAATATACGTTCATGCTCATTTGTTAATAAATACAATTTTTTAATAAAATACAAATGCTATGTATTTGAGTTTCACGTTTCTAAATTATTATTTTAATGGCAACAAAATAATATTTCGTTGATTTTTTTTTGTAATTAAAAATGAAATAGTATTCTTTCATGCTCATTTGTTAATAAAATACTATTATTCAAACTCCCAGTTGAAGTTTATTCTGTTTTCCAAATTTTAAAAACTTAATTATTGAAAATATTTAGCATATGTATGAAATACACCTGCATTTTTTTACTTTCACGATTTTGTTTTTATTATTTTAATGACAGAAAAATAATATTTCGTTTATTGTTTTTTTTTTAATTTAAAATGATATTGTTTGCCCGGATGAAATATTTTACGTTGAAACTCATTTGTTAATACCATGAAAATCCTTAAACTCACAATTGGTAGTTGATTCTGTATTCCAAATTTTAGAAACTAAATTATTGAAAATATTCAACGTAACATCCAAGTTAAATCCGGGTTTTTCTCCAACATTACAAGTTTAGCTCCTTTTTGCACATCGAATGGTAACGCGGAGTTTAATCCAGTTAGTTCTCCAATATTATAATTTAAGCTCCGTTTTGCACATCTTGTCGAGTGTTAATCCGAGCAGCAAGTGACGAGGTAAAGAATTGACTGCGGTTATATCATAGTTCAATATTACTCTCCGAGGTTCAGTTTGCCAATTTCTCGACGGTTTAACCATTCAGCGAGGGCTTCTGAAATGTTCAGGACCGCTGACGAATTTCACGAACTCTTTGACCAATCAAAAAGAAACACGACGTACATCAAATGAAACCAATGTTCTCATTGGTCGGTACGACGTATTTGGAACGATCAATCGAGGTAAGATGAACGCCTTTTACCTAAAAGAGGAGGTTTGTTTAAATATTGTTTTCGAAACGTAAATTGTGTTGTTTCTTCCTAGTAACAGTTGCACGTGATTTCCGGTACTGACCATTTCTATAAATGTCCAGCAGAATTATGCTTCAAACGCAGTTCGTGTCAGCAACGAAAGGATTTACTTGAAAACCAGAAATGAAAGGATTTATTGGAATACTCGCTGTGGTTTACCTGTTCCATCATGCAGGTACATAGATATTATAATATTTAAGAAAAAATATATTAGTTTTAAAATTCGGAACACGTACGTCTACTTGAGAAAATTTAACGGTATATACATTTACACAGCATAAAGCAACTAATAAAAAAATATAAACTATTAATAAAATGAAACAGTTTAATAATAAATATATTGATAAAAAATTGTTATTACAGATAATTAAATACTGCACACACATCAACATGTAATTTAACTGCCTATAAACAGGACTGTTATAAAGCGAGCAGAATTAAAATCTTGGAGTAGATGCCATATTTTTGAGATGGTATTAGGTCTTAATAATTGCATACAGTCGAGTCCTCATGAGCGCAAATTCCCAAATAGCGGAAGAAAATAAAGGTTAATGATAAATCTTTCCCTCACAGTTTTGTTATATTTAAATATGATGATTTAAGCCTGATATCTAAGCTTTTAAACTTGTTCACGGATCATATAAAAGTTTACTATCAATGATCTGTATCCCTTGACCCGTGAATTGCAGATTCCAGCATTTAATTGTAAACCGCGATATGCGCGTGTCTCACTGGCGTTCTAGACGACATCGTTAAAATTATAGAAAAGTGTACAACTTATTAAACTTTACAAATTTGGTCTGTAATACTGTTATTATTAATTGCAATATAATTATTTTTATAATTTTTGTTATAATAATAATATTGATAATGATAATGATAATGATAATAATAATAATAATAATACTACTACTACTACTACTACTACTACTAATAATAATAATAATAATAATAATAATAATAATAATAACAATACTACTACTAATAATAATAATAATTATAATAAATAATAATAATATTTATTATTATTATTATTATAATTTTTAAGTAGTAGAAGTACTATTAGAAGTAGTATCAGAAGCAGAATAGCAGTGTTGATAGTATGGCCATCAATAACATTACGAACGTTTCCTATTTCGAACCGACCCAACAAACTAACCGCGACCCGATTTGTTTTTGCTTAAGGGGGAATTATGTATTCTTATTAGATAAAGAGATTAAAAAAAAGACACGTTTACAAAGCTCCACTTTTGTGGTTCTCGAATCGTGGTTACCGCACAGTTATGTTTACATACGCAGTGTAAACTGACGTGTAGTCTTCGTTTTGTACAATTTACATTTTTTTATTTAAGTAACGGCAAAGTAAAAAATAATATTTGTGAACGATTGTTAAATTGTAAAAAAACATCAATCATCAAATGTTTATTCTAAGTTTATTACACAATAGCAGTTAACTGTCAAAGGATTCTTAATTGTTGGAAGCTTTGAAAAGAAAGTCTCAAATGATGTATAAAAGGATTTTCTTGTTCAAAAGATTAACGGACGTTTATTCATATTACTTATAAGGAAAAGATGTAAGATCGCAAGAATAGAAGACAAAGAAAGTGGTGATTATAATGAGCAAATGTGATAATACAACACGGAATCTGTAAAGGAAGTGATTTCAATAAATTAAATACGTAAGAGAAAAAACAACAACTGAAATGCGATAATTCTATTGAAAAACGGATTTAAGTGTCTTATATGGAATTTATATTGCCCGTTTTGCAATAAACCCGTTCCGCAATAAACCATTAACCCATTTACTAATTGATTTATTTTTTATTGGAAACTGTGAAGGGAAAGTTTCAAATGTCGCATTTACGGATTTCCGTTTTCAAAAGGTTATGACTGTATTGTAAAATTTTCCAAAATAATAGGATACATACAAGTTATTAATTTCAAGAGAAAATACGATAAAACAACACAATATGTACTAAGAATATTTTTTTCAACAAATGTTATGAAATTATGACACAACTGCAACCATTTTATTGCAAAACGGATTGCAGTGTAATAACAATGTGATTTTGTTTAATAAATGCGTTTTGCAATAAAATCATCATTAATATACTAACGGATATAAATTAATTTTGAAACGGTATAAAGGAAGTTTCAAATGGCGACTATAAGAAAAAAATTAATACGAAAGACGTGTGAATTTCGACTCAAAAGTAAAAGGAAGTAAAAAAATAAAATCAATAATGAAAATTTTTAAACAACACATAATGTTTAAAGAAAACGATATAAATTAATGGCGATCTTAATAGAGGAAAAAAACAGAAATGTAATAATTGTATTAAAAACCGGATTGTCGTGTCTTAATGCAATTAGATTTTTTTGTAACAGCCCATTCGTTTTGCAATCAATGCGTTTGGTAAGGAAATCATTACACGTTCATATTTGTATTAAAAGAAAGTTTGAAATGTCGATCTTTTGATCGGTATTCGGAATGCCTTAAGTTTGTTTCGTCCGTGTTAACTGATTTACCGATACAAACGTTATAACATTCTTATTTTTATGTTAGTTGAAAGCCTGCAAACCTCGTCAAGGTCAAAATCCACTGGCAGTTTTTGTCTTATTTAAATGTTGTTGTTTTTTTATTTATTAATGTATTTATTATAAGTAAGTTTGCCAAAATTTAACAAAAACATAATCATATCTATATTTTAGCTTCATTTTTTCGTTGGTGAAGACAATGACATTACTGAATTTATAAATATCTCCTTAATGCTCTCTGATAAGTTTGTGTTTGTAACATTTCGTATCCAACACTCATCGATATTTAGCTTCTCCAAATAACATTGCGAATTTCAAAACATCAAATTTGTTCCATTATAAAAGTACGCCATGCGCTATACCATCTGCCAGCTGCATCGCCTACACGGCGTCTCACATATAAATAATAAAACGCTGTGACTGCCGTACATGGGAAATAATAGACACTTAGAATAGGTTGCAGATTTAGACTCGCACAAGGCCTGAAATAAAATACTGGGTATCCGTACATCCTGACTACTCACTCGTTATAATGAGTTAGCTAACATTTTGCAAGATGTACCTCATAAGTGGTTATTTCGATATGGTAAAGGGGCATGTAATCTGTATTATGAATACAAGCTCATGACAAGTCAGTTAACATAAAAAAACATTAAGGAATGTAAATTACCGATAAAAAAATACATGTGATACTAACCTTTTTATGTTTCCAATACACTAGAATGAATTCATGTGTGTATGATGAGTTTATCGCAATCGGGTTGTTATACACATTTCACATTTAATAAGGAACTACCACCCGTTTTGCAATTAAATTATTGCATTTCTGGATTTACTTCACTCAATTCCTATATTGGTTGAAATCAATTTATATTAATATTCTGCGTTTTTCTCATATTTAATCTTGAAGTTAATCACTTGAAATTTCTTTAAAAAAAAATTGAGTCGGCGTTTAGTTATATAATATTTGGAAAAATAAAATCCTTAAAAACGACTAACGAGATTTCGTTTTCACAGTTCCCAAGAAATTGTAATCAAAACACATTTGTGATGCGTTTATTGCAAAACGTGTTAATTACAAAACGGGTTGTGTAAAAATGTCTCATTGTAATAATGTACTGCAACACGTGTTTTTTGCAATACAATTATTGCATACCTGCGTACTCTTAATCTAAGTCCGCAATTCGTTGAAATCATTATTTATATACATCGTGGATTGTTCTTTCACCTTGACTCATGAAATTAATCATGTTAAATGTTGTTGTTTTTATCTTGTGGTCAAAACTAACATTTATGTCTTATTTAAGAAAAAAAATACGTCAATACGACATTTGAAACTTTCATTTCAGCGTTTCAACTTAATTTAAATCAATAAGTACACTTAAGATTATTTTTTTTCAAAGAGTGCATTGCAAACGGGTTGTTTTTAATAAATAAATTTCAATAAGTTACTGCAAGCCGTTTCGAAATACAATTATTGCGTTTCTTGGTTTTCTTCACTTTACTATAACAATTGTTAAAAATAATAACTATATATATTCTGAGTTGTAGTCGAATCTTTCGCATCTGTCTTATTTTGCAAAACAATCTGTACAGACGACGTTTTAAACTATTTTTCAGAGTGTCAAACCATTTGTAATATATTTTTACATATGTGATGAGTTTATTGCAAAGGGGGTTGATTTAAAATTATAAAATTGCAATAAGACACGGCAACTCGTTACATTTGTAGGCACATTTCAATACACATTTTGGGTTGTTTTATTACATTTACTCATGCAAATGATCACTTCAGTGTCTTTTTTTGTGTCGAATCTTACACATTTTTTTGAACAGAAAAATCCTTATACGCGATTTTCTGTTCAAAGTGTTCAATCAATTAGAATCAACTAATACACGTGTAAGGAGTTCATGGCAAAACGGCTTGTATAAAAAATTTCATATGGCAATAAAACACTGCAGCACGTTTAGCTAGACAATTATTGCATTTCTGGGGTTTCCTCACCTCCGAAATTGATTGAACTCGTTTTCTACATTCTTTATCCTGATGTCACATTTACTTATGACATTGATCACTTCAAATGTCTGTTGAATTTTGGTCGAAACGTACACTTATATCTTATTAAAGTCCGTAAGCACGACATTCTGTGTTGTTTTATCGTATTGAATCTCGAAATTCATCACCTTCCTTGACTTTAAGTTGTTAGTCGCAACTTACAGTTGTGTATCCTTTTTGCAATATTATCATATAGATGTGTTACTTCCTTTTTAACGTTTCCAACACATTTGAATTAAATTATTCATGAATTATTATTTTGATTGCAAACTGGATAAATTGCAATACGGGTTGTTATTAAAATGGCACATTGCAATAAGACACTCCGACCCGTTTTGCAATAAAATTAATGAACAACAGGTTTATTGGGGCATAATTAATTGCCTTTAATTAAAGCACGTGACAATATGTATTTCATCGCGAAATATTAGAGAATATACTTAATATTTCAGTGTCAGATTTTAACCAAACACGTGCAATTTCCTTTTTTGATAACGCATGATGTATGGCATTCAGACATTTTCCGATTCTTTTTTTCACAGTTTATTGACCGCGTCGAACAATTTTGTTTCAGGATGCACTTTGTAACTACTTTCCGTGACAAAAATCAGAATATTCATTTACTTTATTAAGTAAACCTAATCAGAAAGGATTATTCGATTAACTGGTCAGAAACAAAACCAGGCTATAACATTTTTACACTTAAAATTAGTATAATACTATATCATTAACAAATTTCTGACTAGTTTTTGGTTCTTAATCATAGAATATTAAATGTTTAAGTTACAATATGAATTTTCGGAAGATACTTGTGAAAGCATAATTACTTACATTAAATAATAGCTCGTTATAATATTCGAACCATCGCGAAAATTGAGATTGAGGTTGGTCGCGCCTAATTATATTTTTGCAATAAATTGTTATCAAACACGTGTAATTAACAACTTTTATAAAGAATAATGTATGCAAAATCTGAACGTTACATTATGTTTCAGTTAATTAAAGGTTTGCATACTGTTAAAGTGAATACAATGGAATGTACTCATCATGATTGCAAGCTCAGTTTTAAATTTACGAATGTGATCAGAACCTTATGCCAAAATCAAGGTTCGGTATGTAAAAGATTGATCGGGTTTTGTCAAAACTAACAACTGTGTTTACGCCGTATAAATCGCTGGCACATATATTATGCACCTGACTTTGCTGAACCAAGAGGTGTGTCTGCGAAAATGACCATGTATGATAACTGTATTATTGAACTAATAATGCATATTGTACGAATTAGTTAATCAAATTAATATTTTTCCAATTCAAAAATCTTAACAAATTTCGGAAGATGTATGAATATAAAATTTATATATTTATTTATATATAATGGTATGAAACAATATAATGATTCGTCTATATTTAATACAGCAATTTATTTTGCATAAAAACAGTTTGGTATTCTGTATTTGATAGACATAGTGCTCCTTACATTAATCTGTATGTAAGAAATTCATTAAAAGTCGTTGTACACATTATCCTTATCCTTTCCTTCTTACTGTAATTATTGCACGTTGATAGTGTGTGCATTTCACATTTTAATGATATAAAGTCTTAAGAACAATAAGTCTTCAAATATATACAAACTCCTGTCGTAAACAATACCATCTATTAAAACATATCAAATAGGTGCCTTTGGTAGACTGCATACATAATTTTGCTGAAACGAATCACAAATTTAAGTCTATAATAATAAACCTTTTATTATAAAGATGGTGCTGCGGTGACCTTCACTACGCTAACGGGAGTTTCGGGAGCTGCGGGAAATACAGCTGCAACAGTAAGCGTGGTGGAAACGAGTGCGGACTCGTTCTTACTTTTCACTGTGACGGCTACTCCGTCAACGGCTACATTTGCATTTGCTGCTGATGGGAATCCAGACGCGATTGCTAGTGCTACAATCACTAACGGGGCTGTGAAACTGGCAACCGGTAAAACCTTAGACAAGGAAACGAAATCATCATACGTGTTAAAAATAGTGTAAGTGACACATCAGTTATTTGTTTATAAGTCTCTCGCACGCACGTCTGACGTGTATATCATTAATGACGAACAAGCATTCAGTGTATATCATTGTAAACAGAATTGTTGGTGAGTTACGACCTGTACTTAATCCGTGGTTGCAACACCTATGCCTTCTATGTCTTTATGTACTCCCGTCTGTCTGTCCGGTCGGAGACCGGATGCTGCGGTAACGCATCGATAATATATAACTGATAAAATGCATTACAGATGATAATCAAACACGGTTTAACCATAATGATTGTTGAAAGGATCATGCATGTCTTTAAATCCAAAAGATCAAACGCCATGTTACGCTTCATGAAATAAAATCACATATGTAATTGCCCTCGAGTTTTTGCAATATTGAACGTTATCTTGTTTTATTTATTTTATTGCATTGTTATATAAATAGTTATATACATAAATATTATGTTAGGGTTACACTTGTATTCGCCTAAGACATCAACGAAAAATGGTAAATGATTTAATCACACAAGTACACATAAAAAGATATATAAAGGCAATCATCAGTTGTTCAGTGATTTAGATAACCACCAGTATGGAGTGTTCTTTTTTCTGCAATACTATCACAGTCTGATTTTATTTCTCATACACAGCGGCACCGATAGCACGGATACTGCAACTTTAACTGTCACCCTTACTGTGACAAACAGGCTTGAGTTTGCAAAGACAAGCTACGAAGTTTGTGTAGCTGACGGCACTGTTGCAGGTATACATATTGTCACCCACTCTCAAAGCTTTAAGATGCTGAATCTTTATCTTTTCAGTATCTTTGTAATTTTTTTATGTCTATCCATGTAGAGGTATGGCTAATTCTTACTGGATTTACTGATAAGTTGTGTATTGTTTGTTGTTGTTTTCAAAGAAAAAAACTTTGAATTAAAAAACGTCCATTCTTTTTTGCTTTTATAAGTCCGTAGACGTTGCCACATATTCACGGAATGCTCAAAAGTCCCCAACATTAAATCGTATAACCTGCAAAACGAACATTTTTGTACAGACCAAAATAATAGAAAATATAACAAGCTTTAGACTTGTGATAACTTCAAATAGTTAGTCAATTTTTACTTAAAATTGATATGTTTCGATAGTATGCCTTTACTTGCCAAACAAGTCGTTTTTTGTCAGATTCATTATCTTTACTCAAGAACAGCGTACGTTAATTTAAGTTATATCGAGAAAGAATGAAAACCCTTTAGATCTATTGAAGGTTGATAGCACAAAGCAATAGATGTTTCATTTTTATTGTATATAAATGGTATTGTTATTGTAAAAGATAACTGCATTGCATGTCATGCTGCATGTGTATTTCAGAGCATAAGTGACATATTCTAAGTATGGTCACACATTGAAGTTAGTTTTACTATAATTAATAATTGTGTATTAAATCAAATGCTTTATCTCTTTATCAACAGGGACTGTGATTGGAACCTACACAGCTGTTGATGCTGTTTCAGGCACAGACACCGTATCCTACACTAATGGTAAGACATTTTCTTTTTAAACCAAAATTTATATAAGTGTTTAAAACAGAAATTTAGCTCTAAAGATTTGGAGGCAAACAATCTTAACTTATTTTTTTAACGGAAATGTCAATCATGCAACAAATGATTGAACGAGTTAAAACAAATTTTAACATTGACGTGTATTTAAAGCGTATCACTTAATAAAAAGGTATTGGGCAGAAATATAGAGAAATGTAGAGAAATATAGAGAAAAAAGTAAGAACGTAAAACGGTGAATTTCTCCTTTTTTGGTAAATACACGACATTTATTCTAAAATATCAACTGTACATTGGTATGTTATTGTTTTGGTCTCCGTTTATGTCATCAAACATGTCTGAAAAGTTTGGCGAGTATTCAATGATTATGCCGCTCGCACAAACGCTCGTCCGCCCGCTTGCCACATCTGCCAAGTATGTTCCCATAATACGTCCTGTCAAGAAACGGGCGTATACTTATTGTGAACAACATTATGGTAAATCATGGAGCAAAACAATTATATTAATATTTATATATATTGTTTAACCTAGCTCCTTCTACTGACCTGACTGTTGACTCCTCAACTGGCGCGCTCAAGGTTGCGACGAGCAAAACACTGACTAGCGCTACAGTTGGCGGATACACCACAACAATCACTGCAGACCAGACTGGATCGAATGGAGCTGCCTCAGCGGACGGTACAACCCAAGTGAAGGTCACGGTCGGAGGATGTAGCGGAGCTGGACAGATCAAGTTCATGGCCATTTTACTGCTGATGCCACTGCTGCTCACACGTGTGTTTTAGTTTCTCAACGAATGTGCATTAACACCGTGGACTTGTCGACTTTCATTAAGTTTATTGAGAATGAATAAAATCAGAACTCCAAGTTGTATTAACGAGATTTATATTGCCAAAAAAGTATGGTGATTTACATGTATATTGTAAAAACATGGATTAATTAATTTTTAAATAGTTATTACATGAACAATATACTATTTCATAAAATGCATTGTAAATTAAGAATTCAAAAAGAAGCTTAAATGCAATAAGATTTTTCATATGTAAAATGGTAGATTTTGATAACATATATACATGGGCTTTGGAGAATACATGGTTGATATTGTTCGTGATACTAACTTATTTGTATATTATTGATATTGTCCCTCTATGAAATACCTTTGGGTACTTGATTTTTTGGGATAATTGGACTTGTGTGTAATTAAATAAGTTTTTGGTTCTTTATTTTGAAATAAAATCTTACTTCAATGTGTTGTCATTTACTCTATATCTTATTTCTTTCTTGGTTTGCTCATGTATTTGCCTACGCTGACATTGACTCGATATACGATCAATTATAAAAAACAACAACTTTAATTAAGGTTCGCTCCGATTGTTGGAATAAGGAAACAATAACGAAATGCGAAAACATGTAGAGAAATTAAGCGGTGAGAAGATGAATATGCCTAACCGCAACGCATTTTGGTGTAATCTAAACCTATGTGATGAACACGATAGGGCTATCCATGTTTGGTAAAAGCGTTCATTATATAAAATTGGGTTTCATTATTATATCATTTCGATCATCCTTACATCCATGTTTTCATTGTCTTCTTCTTTCTTCTCCTCCTTCTTATCCTCTTCCTTATCCTCAACTTCCTCCAGATCCTTCTCCTCCTCCTAATCCTCCTCCTCATCATCATCGCCATCCTTATCCTCCTCTTCCTCCTAATCATCTTCATCCTAATCCTAATCCTAATCATCATCATTCTCCTCATCCTCCTCCTCCTCCTCCTCATCATCATCATCACATTATGATTATCATCATCGTTATCATCAACATCATCATCATCATCATCATCATCAACAACATCATCATCATCATCATCATCATCATCATCATCACCATCATCATCATCATCATCATCATACTTATCATCATCAACATCATCATCATCATCATCATCACCATCATCATCATCATCATCATCATCATCATCATCATCATCATCATATCATCATCATCATCATCATCATCATCATCATCATCATCATCATCATCATCATCATCATCATCATCATCATCATCATCATCATCATCGTCATCATCATCATCATCATCATCATCATCATCATATCTGGACTAAAGTATTGAACGTTTTTTGATCGAGGACACGATATAGTATATATTTTATTCGCACACAGAGCTTTCAAACATATACATATTTCAAGGTATTGTTCACACAAGGAAAAGTGTTTGATGACATAAAGCCTAATTTTGCTTTATACGTGTTGATGATTTTTCAGCATGCATTTAATTATTTCCGAACTTAGACAATAATTTAAGGAAAACAATAATTATTCTCGGCTCGAACCACTGACCCTAGGAGTAAAAGTCTAGCACCTACACCACTCGACAATCCCTGCTCATACAGTGAGAGGTGTCCTCGTTGTCTCACAAAATATAACGATAACAACAGAACCCTCCGAATTATTCAATCATTTCGCCTTTGTAACGCTTGATAATTTATCGTTTTTAAATCATCAAAAGATGCATATAATTGATATTTTAGAGCATGGTTAATGTTACGAGTTGTCGTTTCCGCTAAAATATCATAACTACAGCGAAATTTTGCGAATAAGAAAAAATGCTTATCAATTTTGTCAATTTACCAAAACGTGATAAGGTCCCGATAAATATTTGAACAAATCAATTATTAGACGGAAGTCGATCGTATCGAGAATTTCCACTCCGCAATATATCAAGGGTAAAGCAGAATTCTCACATTTTTTAAGTGTTTAGTGTTTGACCCCATACTTTGCAATAGAAGGTTGTGTGACATGTCTTCTCCTATCCATCAGGTGTATACATTGATACTTAAAACTAAAAAGATAATCGAAATCAAATCTTTACATTAACCTTGCATGTGTACTTGTATATGCCATATTATTAATTGAATTAAATAATAAATTTATCACTAGTCGTATTTTCTATGATAAACATACACGTTCAAAAACCGTTCATCATGCAACAAACAAACAAAACTTATATATACGGTAGAAAACCGCTTTTTCTAAATCGTCAACAATAGTTCCATCCATCAATCCACCAAAAATCTAACCACCAACCCACCCACCCACCGAACAAACCGCCAACCATCCCGCCCCCCAAAAAACACTATCCACTTAACACGACCCCCCAAACGCCCCCCCCCCCCCCAAATCATACCATTTATCCTTCACCCATCGACCCATTAACAAATTAAGTTGCAGATAAGAGTTCATTTAGACGAAAAAAAATGTTGGAAATAAGTGTCCCATTACATGTCGGTAATTTACAACACTGTTGCACATGTGTTCTCATGAAAATCCTTTATTGCAATCCGCTGCTCCTGCTGGTGCCTCGTCTGGGTTTTATCATGCACGTGATTCCAGAAGGATGTTGTTCGTCAGACACTACTCCCTTACCCAACCCTATTGGGTAATAGTCCCGCGATAATATTGTGTGCGATTCAGTAGTGGTGAACAGAGGAAATTATATATTCGTGTTGTTATTTACTGCAAACATGTTTTTGAATATGTAGAATTGTATGTTCAAAGGTATATTTTATTCTTTTTTAGGTTATATATATTTTAATATTTCATTATTACATTACCTTTGGCGTTCGCAATATACTTAGTTATGGAGCTTTGGTTGTTTGTTGTATATAAAGGTCACAGATTTACTAAACATGTGCATATTTGAAGCAAAAACATTTATCATGGACAATGTAACGTATCCAAGGAGATAACTGCAAACCCGGTATATTTAAAATGAAGAAATAGTTGTCTTTAATCATAACAAAATATGCCTTATAAAACGCATTTGTTTTGCCGAACTTAATACAAAATGTACAACATGCATTTCACATGAACGGAAAATATCGTATTAAACTTGATCCATCTTTGCGTATATTTTTTGTTGCTTTGCGCACGCTGGCTATTCCACCATTACCGGTATCATTTCTGTATAAATACAACACTAGTTAAAGGGAGACAACTCTTTTAAGATTTCCTGTGTAGTGCCAGCGCAGTTAATATTCTGCCAGTTTTATCGTTCGTTTTCGAACACATGTGTAAATAATGATTGCTATTTGATCAGTTGTTATAATTTGCAAGATAAGTGCGATGCAGTATTTAAACACAGTTCCTCTGGACTGGAAAGTACATGAGAGGGATATAATATTAATTGGCACAGTCGATTTTCAGATGCTCTAAATAGTACATGCGTTAAGTCTCTGAACAGTTTCTACAATATTTAAACGCCATTTTTATAAGCCCTTTAAAAACGGACAGAAATTATGTGAGAACGTTTTGCGGGCAGGCGATTGGACGGCGTCCATAAAAATCGGATTATCGTGAAACTTGACACTAAAGTTAATTTGCATATCTTAGTGATTTCAAATAACCAACCTAATCGCGTAAGGCAATTTTAGCAAAAATATAGCAAAATTAACATTGTCCTCTCTTCAAATCATATAGTTTAACATTGGATCATCATAAAACTTGATGACATGACCGTGGGCTTATACTGTCCACCAAGAGTGATAATAAGAAAGATTGCATGAAACAATTGTAAAGAACGGTCCTCAAAATATATATGTTTTCCAAAATAATATTGCCTGCTTTTCATAGGTGGTTTTCTGCTAATCGTTAAAGTTTCCATTAACAATCTTTCTGAAACATTAAATACAGCAAGCATTACTGGAGCTTGTGATTGTTATTGGGGCTTCATAGTTCAAGGGCAAGATCGCTGTTACTAAAAAATAAACTGGGTTTCCGCTAAATAACTTTAGTTTTAATGGAGGTCTGAATGCCATTTGTGTGTAGGGAGCTTACGATTAGATCTAGCTTGGGATTGCATATGTAGGTGGTCATATCATGTTTATGTCGCGTGAACTAAAATAGAACTACGGTTTCAGCTCAATTACTTAGGTTCGGACGGAGGTGTCAACAAGTAATTGTGTGTATGTAGGTATCTGACTTATAGGCATAGCTTATGATGGCATTTGATGCCAGTCAGATTAATGTCTTTGTCTTCATAAAAGCAAACATAAGAGCAGTTCACGTTAACTAATAACAACTGTTTGATGGGGGCATTGCACTAAATAACTGTTACTTAAATTGCTCAATTGCACGAGTTTTGATGGAGATCTTTTACTGAACTATAGTGCGTTGGTATCTTTACTGCAATCCTAACCTGAAATTGCGCATGTATTATTGTAATTCTATCATATTTATATGTTATGCGAAAAGGAGATCTGTTTTTATAGCATTGACATGTTTAATTTTGTATTAATGCCTGAGTCATCATCTGTATAACAAATTTATAAATCGGTTGCAGATCAATGTAACCCAGACAATGTAACCCAGACATTTAAACGGGCGTGTTTTATGACACTTTTAAAATTTAAAGCATTGTATACTGCATAATGCTGAGCATAATTTCCTTCGCACGATCAATTTATATGCGTCTTGATTTAAACATAAAAAGTAAATTTTCTTAACCTCCAAAGTTTGACCGTGGGACATTTACTTGAAACGGATGTAAACATCACAATATAGCAATTAAACTTAATCATTTTTAGTTCACAACCTCTCGATCACCACGACCAAGATTATTCCTTTTCATATGAATTATTTACATATACATGCACATGTAGATACACTGAGTTCCTTTATAATAATATTTCGAATATTATTTGTTTCATTCGTGCATGACTTTCATAAATTGATATCACTCTTCATATAAACGGTTACGTGCTTTGTGTTTAAACTTATTTATTAAGAATACACACATTCACTTTTCTTCAAAAGCAGTTACTGGTACACTGAAGTAGATAATTTAATAATCAATCACTAGCAGGGATTACTTATCAAACAAACAGAGCCGACTCGTGACGGGATATCTCTACTTTATAACGAGATATTAAATAAATAAACTGAATCTAAACGTATTTGAACATAATATATTGACTACATATATCGCTCATTTTATATTCAAATCGACGGCATTTGTATTTTATGGAAGACATGTTTGTTTGTTCAACAAGTGATTGTAAAACGCAATCGTTCATTACACTCATAGCCACAAGTACTATAATCGTTCTGCTTGGCATGGAGAAATGTGCACCTTTCTCCTAAAGACAATCTCCAGTTGTTTAGTATACATTTTCAGTATTTTACGCTTGTTTCTACATTTTAATTGCACTTCGCGTATTAATATTTTATTGAAATCGTTTGAATAACTGTACACAAAAAATAATGCATTGATTGTATGTAGTATGTCTGGTTCATATTGTTACATGAGCTCTAGATATAGAAAATAGAATGTTTATCATACAAACGCAAAAAAATACCGAAACAATCGCTTTCAAATATATGTTATAGTAACACGTGTACAAAATGGTATGAGCTTTCATTCAGATTACCAATAATACCTATTTATATGCTGTTCTGCACATCAATACAAACTGCATTTGGTTTTAAGCTTCTTTTTTTCTTGAAGCACACAATATAATTTTCTCACAGTTAAGTTTACAGAAATTGAAAAAATAGCCTTATACAATTGTTTATGCATATTAGATGATGTTAAACGATACCAAACTGAGATATGTGGATTCATGACAGAGCTGATGCAGTTCGTTTTAACGTATTTGACTTGGTAACGTTACACTTTTTTAATATTCTAATATTGTACTAAAGGTTAATAATTTAGAGGTATAAATAATGCATATTATGACCGATCAAAATTCTATGAGAAATCGCTATAAAGCCTCTACTGCTGCTCACAATAACAGCGCTATTTAGGTAAAGTAAAAATGCACTATGTCTAAAATACAATTCTTCTAAGTGTTAACGTGAACGTTTCACAAATTGACTCTTGGTCATTACGTGCCAACGTATTAAGCGCGATTATTATAATTATTCTGAATATCATTTAAAAGTTATCTTGTGATAAAATCAACAACAAAATCAATAGATTGAGTCGATGAATTTTTTGCAATTACGACTTGCATTTAATCAAGCGCTTCTTATCGATTAACAGATTTATGTGACCCGAAGCGAGTTCGAGCCAAACGAACAAAACAACTTGAAAAAATTGTGACCGGAACTTTGAAAACAGTTCCAGCCATCCGATAATTCGAGCCTAGCAAATTCGAGCCATCCGATAGAAATTTATATAAATATATAGCAATAAAAATCGGTGCTTCGAGGAGAGTTCGAGCCAACCGGAAATTCGAGCCTAGCGAGTTCGATCCATCAGGTTTCGACTGAATATCTCTATGTTGTATCGTTTGCACCTGCGATACGTTTATTTGATAGCGAGCGTCAGTATGAATGTCTTCATGCATGTGACCTTTGGCTGACTCTCGCTGTCTAAACTTTGACTTTCGTCATGCACTTGATTTATAGTTGACGTGCATTAGAAAATAAAACTTTGTGTTTAATTTTCGAATTTGTGTTATTATCTTTATTTTAAACTTACAAAATTGCCATGACATCTCAAAACATGCAAAATACTAAAAAAGCAAAATACTACTCCTGAGTGAAAAAACTGTTTGAAAAAAATGGTGTTCTTTCTTTGCTAATAATTAATCGCAATCGTAACAATTTTACAGCGTTTGTAACGCTTTTGATCGACGATGCAGCAAACACGTTTTTATCGGCCTAGGGTTTTAACTGCTTTGCATATTCAAAAGCGTTCATGGTGTATTGGTAATGAGTAGGCTTTTGATTCTAGAGGTCCCGGGCACGATGTGTTCTTTATTCGTAATTTCACAATATGAGAATATGGGGTGATATATAGTTAACTCTACACTTTATCGATGTTCTCTTTATGCTTAATTTGAATATTAGAGAATATGGGGTGATATATAATTAACCCTATATCTCATCGATGTTCTCTGTATGCTAAATTTGAATATTAGAGAATATGGGGTGATATATAGTTAACCCTATATCTAATCGATGTTAACTTTATGCTAAGTTTGAATATTAGAGAATATGGGGTGATAAATAGTTAAAACTACATCTCAGCAAAGTATTTCAATTATTTACTGTTTGCAAACATACAATAGCATGGCTAAAAATTAGTTTTAGACAACATGGTTAGCACTGCATTAAGGAAAGTTATAATATTAACAAATCGATTCTCGTTAGTTTCTCTTAACTGTCATTAAAATAAATCTTTAAGAGATATGTTCACGACGAACAACAATCGAAGAAAACATAATATAAAAAACCTAATCACCAGCAGTGTATTCAGATTATCATCTTATGCAATATATCTTATGACAATCACTATGGCGCAGATTTATGAGAATTAATTGTTTGTTTAATGAGTGTAGGTTTCTTCGGAATGATGGGTGACAAACCACTAAAATGGCGACAACATTAATAGCAACCTATCCCCTAATAATATCACTTCCGTTCTAAAATAAGGCAGTACGGATCGGGTCGAACATAATTATAGAAGGAATTGTTCATTTTGTGGATTATCACGCATGAAGATAAACACTTTATTTCACATATTCATTATACTAAATGTTAGACACGACCGTGTATAAAGGCTATATAAATATATTGTAATAAATCAAAATGGCAATTATGATACACGTCTGTTACTTGCAGAGACGAGTAAACAAATACGCTTAGTGATCACATTTGGTAAACGTCACATAGATCTCGATAATACTACAGTAACAGTTGGTAAACACACAAGCTTTAAATGTTCATATCCAAAATAGTGCCCGATCTGGATTTTAACAAGCTTACAAATCAATCATTGCATTAATCGATTATTCTTAATCTGACCATTTTCAACTTTAATGAGGCTGTCATTAAGAAAAATGCGTTTGCTTTGTCGTAAAAAGAAGATAAACTTTGCTAAGAAAAGAGGCAAATTTATCTCATTTTGTCCCTTCGGTTTTATCCTGCTTCATCGTCGATGTCGTCAGCGTCATGATGCTGGTGATTATGATGATGATAAGGTTTGTATAACTAGCTCCTTAATAGTATTAAGAGGAATGATAATCCATCCTTTTCCCCTGATGGTGCCACGCATGGATCTTATCAGGCACGTGAATTAAAGATCACCGGCAGCGGTTTTAAAAACCTTAAAAATACCAATTTTATGTGAGATTATAATGTTTTAATGCATATCCATGCCATCATTCGATTAAAACCAACGTATTCAACGAGTATACAGCCGATAACAATGCCGAGTTTTTGCACTTCGCGATCGAGTCGATATTTTGTTCAAACCGGAAGTGACGTAGTCAAACACCACTTGAGTTCATAACAAAGGAATCGATATCAGCTGTTGTCATAATAAAGATCGACATATATATCGAAGGTTTTCTTACTACGCACACATGACGGCGTATCTTGATTGTATTAAGTATTGAATTGTGATTTAATCAGACAATTATAAATAACACACAATGAACAGATACAATTATTACCAGAAATTGATCGATGTTCGAATGCAAGTCCAAATTGACCGTTCAAATGTAACACTTCAACAATGTAGTCAAAACAAATAATGTTGATTTAAAATGGACGAATCTTACGTAAATGTCGCGTCATTTAAACTAGAATTGTTTAGAATATTTGTTTAATTTCTTTTGCTATTATCCGGACAAGGCCATTTTTTTGAAACCCGATGTTAACCCTGCACACGATTTGTATTTATGCTTAATTGATCTCGTTGTTGTCGCCATTTACTTCAAAGTGAAAATTATCTCATTTTTAGTTATTTGTTATATCTAGGTTTATAATTTGCCGTAAAAAAGCCGTGATTTCTATAAATATGACGAAATTATATTGTTCTAAACTCTCCACGAGCGAGGTGAACTTATATCATAAAGAACAAATACCCTGTCAAAATTTATTTATTTTGCATTTTATTTCAAATCTAGTTGTCAATACTATCCTGCTGGTGCAGTATGTTGTATATTCTGTTTAAATGAGTATTGCAGACATATAATCTGCTGGTTTTTTTACTGTTTGTGCAGATGAAATTGATAACAGTAGATCACTGATAACATGACTTCAGAAAGAGGACCGACTATTTTATGACACCAGCTTTATTTATGGAAGCTGTAAGATGGTAATACACTAAATTCTGCTAACTTGGTGCAATGTCCATGCCTTGTTGGTATTGTTATTTGCATCAGTATAGGCACTTTAGTGACCTACTTATTTTGTCAAAAACCTCCGAATTGAATTAACTTAATAAATAAAATATGCTTATTTATGTTTGCACTCATTATAATGATGTCATAAGATGACAGTTAACATCCATGTATTGTCTACTTTTATAAAAATTGCAACAAAAACTTGTTTGATAAATATAACTTTGTAGTCATACTAGCATTAAAACATGTTTTTCTTCTGATCCACTCGGTACACAACACCTTTTACACCATTATCCGTGATGTGACAAACATTAAAGTACAACTGATTAATTATCATACCAATTAACTTATATTGATTAATGTTTGGCCAATTTAATTATTGTTCGTTTTATACAAAACATTTCACACCTCTTACACACAGACATAAAACCCTTGAAAAACACCGACCACAGGTATAAAAGAGACGTTAATTGCGACAACCGTATATTCAGATAATTTAACAAGACATTATATCTATGATTGATACTTATAAACTATTGATCATTTTATATCCTTAGTTTATTTATTTATTTTTTTTTTGGGGGGGAGGGGGGGGGAAGTTGAATTTAACAAATGCGAGTTGACCAAAAACACGTGCGAGTTGACTTAGGTATGAAGTGACCGGCCCACCTGTGTTTTTTGATTTGCCTTTATAGCAATTGGCAACTAGAATCAGTATAATTGATAACTACTATTGCACAATGACGACTTCATTTATGAAAAATTAATATAATATTATACAATCAAGATACATTTACACTACATACGGAATAATTGGTAAATGACACATGTCGGCAACACATTATTAATGGAAGTTTTATTAGACAATTTGTTATAAAATAAGACGTGTTATTTCAAATGTTTTATGCAAAGCTTTGAATATTTGCTGGGCGTAAAGTCAACAGCGTCCCGTCGATTATCCGTCGTAAACTCACGGCTAAAATCCATTTGCGCCCGATACTGTCGCCCGTTGGGAAGCAGAAGAATCCTTTCTTCCAATTTTCAAGGCGAGCATTGCATACAAATGCTGCACACTGCACCATCGTATTATCTGTAGATCCGCAATGGCACATAACAATACGAATCGTAATCAACTAAACGCAGATAGAAAATTAAAAAATGTTAAGTAAATGATGAGTACAGTCCTGTATACAGTGACGTTTTCGCGAAATTTGCGTTACTGTAAATAACAATGGAGGTCGTTCTGGGTCATGCGCAGTGGTGTTCGACTACGTCATCGGGGGAAAATAGCGGCGTAAATTGCCGAACACATTACGGAAATTACCAATCATCAAAATCATCGTTTTTCAGCTCTAAATATTTTTTTTATTGTTTTGTTTTGATTTTAATGTAATAACATTGTATTCCTTTACAAAATATTATTTTTACGTAAAATTCTGCCGCTGATCTTTCAGTAAGGAAATTGTGGCAACAGTCTCACTATTATCTGGTCGGCGGCAATTAAGTAATAGCGAACGAGGGAACTTGCATGATCAATTTGGTATTGTATGCAAACATTGTATTATAATATGTAAAGATTTTTGTTGAAAACATGTATAAAAACTAGTTTTGACTGCATAATTGTATATTTCAAATATTTAATATTTAATTTATCTTTGCCAAGAGAAATCAACTTATGGAGCTTAAATTAGTATTATCTTAATATTGTGCAAAAATGAAGTCCAAAAATTACCACAGATAATTTAACGTATCAAGGGAGATAATAGCTTGCCATGCTTATATAAAATGACGAAAGAGTTGTTTGCCATTATTTAATGATTATTAAATTAATTACGCTTGTGTTTTGCACTAGTTAAAATATAGAACAGAACATAACAGAACAGAACAGTATACTATTTATTTCAGGACAACACATGTGCCGTTTCCGTGATTAACACAAGCGTAATCAATTTTCTGTAAGTTGAATCCCTTTTTCTAAAAAAACAAATGCATACAGAATGGTTGCTATTTAATAAGTTTTTATCATTTGTAAAATTGATTGCAGCGTAAACTAGAAGTGGCGCGGCAGAGGCCAACGCGTATCCCCACGCCGCTTAGATGTTATATTAAAAGGCAATTTTGGGTGGGCGAGGCCTATGATGGTGGGGTCCCGGGGTGTGTAATGTGGACATGGGTGGTCGAGATAGACCGTGTTGTCTTAAGAGATGTTCAGTATTAATTTGAAGTAAATTTGTGAATAAATGAAGAAGTTATGTTAAAACAAAATTTGTGTACGAACACAAAATTTGGGTAAAACAATTGTGGGTACGAATTAATTATGCCAACAAAAAATTTTGGTTCGAAACAAAACTTGGGTACGAAAACATTTGGGCACAAAAAAAAATTTGGTACGAAAAAAAAATTGGGGTTCGAAAAAAAAAATGTTGGTACGGAAAAGTTTGGGTACGAAAACAAATTCTGGTACGAAAAAAATTTTAGTACGAAAAAATTTTGATACTTAAAATTTGGGTTCGAAAAAAATATGGTTACAAAAAATACTTAGGTACGAACAAAATTTTTGTTTACGAAAACAAATTTGGGTACGATAACAAAATTGAGTACGAAAAAAATTGGATATAAAAAAATGGGCACGAAAAAAATATGGGCAAGAAAACTATTTGGGTACGAAAAATATTGGGTACGAACAAAAATTTGTGGGTACGGGGAAGAAGTACCCATGGACCTCTCGATAAATTTGAAAGAGAACGGGAATCAAGCTGCCTTTACCTTTATCAATGGCCCTGAGGTGGGAAATGTGGACATGGATGGTCAAGGTAAACCGTGTTGTCATAAGAGATGTTCAGTATTAATTTGAAGTCAATTGGTGAATAAATGAAGAAGTTATGTTAAAAAACATATTTTGGTGGGCGTGGTTGTCCACTATCTCCTCCTACACTAGTAGCACTAGAACCTTGAAACGTACACACATGGTAGCTATGAGCATATGTGCGACGGTTCACTATTTTGAATTTTGATCTGACCCCTGGGTAAAAAGTTATTATCATGTGCGTCGCATGTTGTTAATAAAATGAGTTTAAAAAACACCATTTTAAAGTTTTGGGTGGCCGTGGTTCTCCACAATCTCATCCTACACTATTAGCACTAGAACCTTGAAACTTACACACATAGTCGCTATGAGCATATATGCGACGGTGCACTACTTGGAGTTTTGATCTGACACCTGGGTCGGAAGTTATTATCATGCGCGTCGCATTTTGTTAGTAAAATGATTTTTTTACCCATTTTACCCAATTCTAAAAAGCATGTATTTATCCAAAACTTTTGACCCAGGGGTCAGATCAAAATTATGTCGCTGTCGCCGTCGCACATATGCTCATAGCTACCATGTGTGTAGGTTTTAGGGTTCTAGTGCTAATATGTAGGAGGAGGTAGTGGCCGAACGGAAGAACAGAAAAGCTGAGATCAATTCAATATCCCCACGTTTTTAAAGCGTGGGGATAATGAGGAAATTCAGTATTTCAACACAGTTTGATAAAAATAAGAAGTGCATGGGAGAGATATTATATGAAATGGCACGGTTCGTTTTTAGAAGCTTGAAATATTACATTCATTAAGTCTCTAAAAGTTTCTACAAAAGCACGTCTTTTAATGACCCCCTTAAAAGGGAGCGTACTATGGGTGCAACTTTAAATGACGGGCGAATGGACGGTGTCCGGGAGATTGATGTCAGCTCAATTATGTTAACAATTAAAATCGCATTATTATAATAATGAAACTTGACAATAAAGTTTATCTCGGCCGTTTTCATTAACCAGCCAGATCGCATTAGCCACTTAAAAAGTGGGTTAATTAAAAAGTTGCTCCCCTTACTCCGATAGTTTTACATCAGAGCATCATTAAACTTGATGAATTGATCGTGGCTCAAACTCCACCAAGTTTGAATACTAAAATAGAACTACTGCTTCAACTCAATTACTTAGGTTCGGAAGGAGGTGTCAAATGGTAAGGGGCGTATGTAGATACCTTACGTATAGGCATAGCTCACGCTGACATGTGGTGCTTGTCAGGTCATTTTTGTGTCGTCATAAATACAAACAGAAGCGCATATGGATGATTATAACTGGACTTTGGATGGAGGAAAATCGGTTGTGTTGTTGTTTTACATTTAGACTAAGCTGGCCATTGAATGTTATGCTATTTGTATAAGAGGCAAAGTAAGTGTTGCTTAAATCATTTAATAACCTGAGTTTTAATGGAGGTAGTTTACCGAAATAAGTGCAATAGTAGCTAACATGCAAACTTACCTGATATTGAATTGCTATTGTTTTGATTAAGTAAGATGAATATTTTAATGTTGTATTCATACTTGAGCAATAATACGTATAACAAATTTATACATCGGTTGGAGATCAATATAACTCAGACCATAATATAATAATATTTCGAATGTTCATTGATACATTCGTGCATGACATTCATAAAATGATATCACTCTCCATAATTATGAACAGTTACTTGCTTTGTGTTTTATGTTATTTATAAAGAAATCGCGCACCAACTGTTCTTCAAAAGCAGTTACTAGCAAACTTAAGTAGTTAATTAAATAATAAATCACTAACCGTAAGAACTTTTCAAACAAAACTGAGCCGACTCATGACAGAATACCTCTACCTTACAATGATATATAACTTACTTATCCAAACTAATATGATAATAATAAATTAACTGCATATTAAACTTATATATTATTTAAAATCGCATTGAACTTTTAACTACGACATTTTTTTCAACAAGCGGTAATAAAACATAATCTTTTACGACAGGTCAAGACATAAGTTCTTAAACAGTTCATCTTGAAATAAAGAATCGTGCGCCTAGCTGCGCAGAAAATATTCCGTTTAGTCATACTTTTATGTTATAAACCTCAATCTGCAAATCGTACACTTCTCATTTTACAGGCGGGTATGCATTATGTTTCAAATGATGTGAGGTTGGGTGGATAAGTAACACACACTTCTAAAGGTACAGAAGAATTTGTACCAAAATTGTACCAAAAGAAAAACACATTTGTCGTTGTTCTAAGCCGTATTATACATTTTGATTGCACATCGCGTGTTGATGATTAACGTTCCCTTCTAGGCGATTCTCACAAGTCAATGCAGACGGCACAAAGACTATGCTTAGTTATGCAACAAATACGGTTTAACGTGTCGATTTCGTTGTAAACTTAGTCGTTATACATAAATAAGTGTGTTTGTTTTGTTTTCTTTTATTTGTATTTAAGTCTCATCCATTTCATGTACGTAATAATTAGAGAGCATTAAAACATACATAAAACAAGAAATTGGCCATTCTCTGTAAGAATTATATTAAGAGACTATGAGGGGTTAAATATTGCATCGTTTTCACATACTTGTTCTCTGTATACATATTTAAATCAAAAGATATAGTCCGGCATAAAAGTGGCCATTTTTCACTTAACCCGAAATTGGGGTGTATAGAAAATGTTAAAATGATTTTTAGGGGACATGCTACTGATGAAGAATCAAAATGATGCCGGGCTGGTATCTTAGGGGGTTACGAGACATTCAAGATGGCTTCCAAGGTTGCGGCAATGTTCGGTCTGATTTATTAAAACAAATATAAATGCACTATTTAATGTATTATACTGTCATTTTGATGTATTTAAACATGTTAAATATGAATAAAGAAATGCAAACATGTGTTATATAAACACAATATAAATATGTCGTCCAAAATGGATGCCAGTGTCGATTTGGCTGCTCAAAAATTGCACTTATAACCATGACCATACCCAAATTGTCATATAAGAATTATGAATATAAAACAATAAGACAAATTAGTAGCAATTAAGTGTTTAATGAGTGTTCGATTCAATGAATTCCAATAACTCATATACAGAGTATATAATAACAACAAAATATCGACCTAATCCTGACAATTGGATACAAGTTATATTATCCGTGTGTACAGTAACAGCAACTTCGTAAAAGGTATGATTTGTGTTTTGAAAATACTGCGTTGTCTTAAATGTCAATAAGCACATTATATATCAATGAAAACACCATCAAACGTATAATTCCACATTTGTTCACCAAGGTCATGATAATGTCACATTTTTCAAGCATCATGTTATAACGTAGTATGTATACTTGTTTAGCGTATGTTTGGAGTTTTTGTCTAGCATAGAGTGTTGTTCTAATGTAAATATTATTTAAGTTTCCATGTTTGTCTTTCGAAACAACACTTACATAACTCAATATACCATTAGTATCCATCTTTCCATCCACATGGACAAAGTAAGCTATCTCATGGGCATGTTTTGTCAGAACATTGTTAAATTGTATTTTGTTAACCTGAATCTTGACAAACGCAAACATGATAGTCGCGTTTTTTACATGAGCACCCATGTGTCGAACATCGGCTATCGCTTCATCGGCCATCATCATCGCTTCATCGGCCATTGGCTACATTTTATAATTTTAAGCACATTGAGTCGAGCTAAAGCAAAAATTTATGCTACTGAAATGGATAAAAGGGTGTTTATCGCATGGATTCAGATCGGGAAGGGGGATGGCTGCATCTTATGCGTGTTTCCATAAACACGCCTGTATGTGAACACGTTTCACATTTGCATAGAATGCTTCCGTGGTTGTCGGCAAGCTTGCTAGCGATGACATAGCCTTACCCGACTTTCCTACCCTGGTTGCCCAAAGCTTCTGTCTTGTAATACACGTTTCCTCTGTATCAGTATTTCCATAGCAGTCTGAGTCAAATACTCATTCACATGTTTGTTCATACAAGCTGTCATATATCGCCTAACAGTCTGATGGAATTGCCGACGTTCAGCATCTGAATAAATTTTCCCTACCGATACCAAACTTTCTAGCCACTTTATTGCATCAAATCAGTTGTTGTTTTTCTCAGTGATACCTAGTATATTTTTCGGTGGTGGTACAGACCTGTCACCCGTTAGATTGACACCCTTGTGACATTGGATTGTCTTCCTGACCTCGCCACACATTTGGCGCTGAACCCTATGTATCGGCCAAACATTACGTATATATCGCATTTATTGAGACTTTATCTTATATAAGACTCAATATAGTCATGTATCTTTCCGTTTAAGAGCCAATGAATGACACACAGATTCATCTATTAATGAACATGTGATCTGGCTTTAAATGCGCCGCTCACACAATTCTTCATGTAAATGATTCTTCAGCACCTATTTTGTTTCTCCTATTCTGAGTTCCTCTGTTTCAGTTAACATAGCAGTAGGTACTGGACTTGCGCCAATACATGGTTAGGTATATCAATTTCCCTAGAATTAGTTTTAAGCTTAAATTAATAAGATTGATGTCAAACACGTTGGTTTCTGCACACATTATGTGCTTTTAAGACACAACCTGGGTTTCAACTGTTTTCGGTATTGACCATAAAAATTATGCGGTCATTTGTTTTCAAATTTTATCATTTGGGTTTAACCAATACCTTTTGCTTGGTCAACATAATCAGACGTTGGTGCTATTTTCCAGTCACAATGTTCGCTAGACAGGTCGGATGCTTGCTTGGATCTAACGGAACAATACAACTTTCTCATAATACTTGCTTTATCCTAAGCATCTGCACAAATCCTCGCCTTCGTATCTCTGCTGTGTTGTTCATCAGTGTCCACTAAATTGGCTCTGCTCATTTCTCTCAGATCTTCTTCATTTTTGTGGATTTTTTTTCATTATAAACTCAAAACCTTGAGATTTTAAGGATGAAGTGATGAACCTAAAATTCCATTCTTGTCATGGCTATATCGTATACAAGTTATTTCTTTTAACATGTCGATCCATTTGGCATTCCAGTTCACCGGAAAATATCTCATGAAATGCTCATCCTTTATTAACTTGTATTTTGCGCTTTCATGCATGTTTTCATTGACCTTAGATAACAGAGGTTGAATCTCGAGTAGTTTGGGTGTGCAGCAGCAATAGGTATGGTAGAATGAACGAAGCTGATGCCAAGTGCTCGAACATACAACATTATAAGAAATCATGCCTTAATCAAACAATCAACCAACAATTTAGACGTACGACTGGTACATGATATGCTTTTAGGATACGTTTCTAGATCATCAAATGTCTGAAAATTATTCTTAGTGAATACCTTGCGCAACAATTCCTATGTCACTATTCGTAATGCCCGTACATTCTGTGTACATTTCTCCCCTTCAGGAGTTTGAGGATTCGAGTAAATGTTGACTTATGCAGCTCTTCTAACCAATTAGTTTCCATAAGCGTTTTCACTGACCCCACAAGTAATCTTTAAACACGTTTCACTCGTCAAATGGAAGTTACGTTGGTATACTGCAATTTAATGTTTTTGAAACATTATTAAAAAACAATAATTCATTTGCGTAGTCCATGCTTACCCGATGTAAATCAAACAGCTGTAAATCATTTTTGCATAACGAATACGTGTACATAATGTCCGCACTTACTGTGTTATGCAGTACTTTTGTATGTTAAGTATGATGTCCTAGTTTCCTTGTCAGTAATCTCTTCTTGTTTAGGTTAAATAATACAATTACGGGCTTTATGTAGATACTATTGAATGGTCTTTACAAAATATCATTCAGAAAAGCATTTATTTCAGTTTGTAAAGCATGACATTTCGATTCAATATATTGCAATGGAATTTAACTGCAATTGTCTACATAAGCGACCATAGTGGCAGCCATTATGCGTATTATCTTAAATTTTATTTCAAATGACTCACTTTAAAAACATTTACAATCAAAACATCATTCTATTTTAGGCTAAAGAGATCCAAAATAATGGATTAATTCATGATCATATCGCCATATAATTTAAAATGCTGAAAACGGCGGACATCTTGGACGCAATCTTGGATTCCTCAAAACTCCAAAGATTCCAGCCTGGCTTCATTAGCATTCTTCATCAGTAGCATATATCTTAACAAAAACACATTAACATTTACTTTAACATGTCGGGTATATGTCATTTTCTGCCGGACTATTAGGTTACCATTGCTTATCCATAATTAAAAACTGCCATAAGATATAATAAAGTAAAATACTAACACTGCGAAAAGTGGCCTTAACGCGCATATTATGAAATGGTTTAAGAAATCGATTATTACATCTGAACAGGACGGAAATGAACTTATTAGCATGGCTACCTACGCTTAGATACAAACTAACAGACCCTGTTAAATAAGATTATAGTGGCATTGCTTACATTTTAAAACCATATCAGTTAAAAAATAACTAAGAAAAAAAACACCCATGAACGGTGACTCCAGACTGATATAGCCATATTTAGCAGAACATAAATCCAGCACATACTTTTTCCGAAGGAATAAGCAGCCCTACCCAGTTTTCACATAACAAGCCGTGTGACTTTATACAAGATTTGTTCTCCTAAGACTGGGTGCACACCATTTAAAGGAGTTATTTTGCACTACCTAGCATGTTACAACTGTGGATATAATACTAAAAGGACAAAATACTCAAAAGTAGGTCTCATAAGAGTGTTAAACCTATTTTGAGTAGATGCATTTTTTTCCTTTTATGAATAATACAATAGCAGGTTTTGGTTGATAAATACATAACATTCTCTGTAGAACAAGCTGACATGGCATGATTATCAGGATTTACAAATTATTCATTACAATTTTCCTTGCATCAACATACAAGGGACAATGAAAGAGTACATGTATTTCATCCTCGATCTTATCTGTACAATGGAAACAAGTTCTATTACATAGCTCTATGTGTTCATACCGATCGGTCTCTATCCTAAGCGGCGCCACACCACAGCTAAATTTTGTTAAAGCACTTCAATAATTGAATGATATTTTACCGCTAATATATGTTTCAGTACCAAAATCTACTTTAAAATATTGTATAACTCCTTTATTTATTAAGTCCTGTACCCCTTTGTCCAGATTTTCTATTAACTAAATGTGTCCATTTAACTGTTTCCTTTTATAATAACTCTATAACATTTATAACATTTTAATATTACCTAATGGTGTATCTACAATATCATACATTGAAGATCGTTTACACACATCTTTAATCTGGTGTACCCATTTCGAACATATGTTGATTTTGTCCAATCATACATTTTGTTGTTAATTCAAGATTCATCCATATTCACATTTATGAAATGCTGTCTACAAACAGATCCCAATTGTTAAACTATTGGTGGTGTCCAGCTCATTTCACCCAAAACAGCCAATAAAGGCTGTGAACGTTTAGACAACTTTTTCAATATTCTGGTTTCAATTAAAAAGCATGGACATGATCAATAGTGCTCTTTCCCTTAATAAAATCATTGTGTTTATCATTAATAGCATTTTCTATTGAACACCGTTGTGCGATACGATTATTTAATACACTACAATATATATTATACATAGGAGGGGCGAGTGATATTCCACATTAAGACATAGGATCTCTCGGATCTGCTGTTGAAGACTTTGGTATAAAGGCGATATCATTCTTTTTGACCAAGCACTAGGCACTTTACCAGTAATAACGCATCTATTTTATAAACTATGTAACATTAATAGAGCTCCATCAATCGTTTACAAATCACTAGGTATTTGGTCATAACCAAGATCTTTTCCAGATTTTGTAGCTAAAATACATTTTAGAACTTCTTCAATATCTATCATTGTATCAAAAACAGAGTCTTTATCTATATTTCCAACATAATTTGAACAATCAACATTATATCTATTACTACTATCGGTTGTGTCCTCTGGGTTCAGAAGCATTCTGAAGTCAGATCCCCATTTTTCAAGAACAACGTTGGAGTCATTACAAACGGAGCCGTCGGCCAATTTCACCTCAAATGGAATTTTCTTCAATCGTTGACTTCCTATCCCTATTTTGCCAAGAGATTTCCAAAATGAACATGACGAAGCATTTACTGTAGATTCCAAGTCAAGCTGGGCCTGATAGACAAAATGCCTCTTAGCCCGTATAACACAACTATCAAAATGTTTTCTATTCTGAGCATATATATGTTCATAATGTGGTTTTTCATTTGGTTTAAATTTTAATCATTGTGTTCTGCCTTACACATATTTGTCCTTAACATTGCTAAGTGATCAGACCACCAAGGCTCTTTTGGCCTAAATTTCTTTCTTGTGGTACCAGAGAAAGACACAGTAAAAACCTTATGCTTTAACTTTTCATACATATCCCCGTGAACATGATTGACAAACTGAACGTAAGCTTTATTAATAGTATCTTAAAACATAACTGAGCCCTCCAGCTGATTAATTGAGTGTATGTACAATCTTATTTCGTACATCAATATCAGAAAAAACAGTTGCATTAACATTTTTTTGTATCAAAATGTGTGTTCTTCATTGAAATGGATTTTTTCTTTTCAATATCATCATAGTTTCAATAAACATCAAACAATATATTCCATATTAAAAGAGAATGGTCTGATAGTGCTTTATTGACAAGTTGCCCAAATAGAAATGCTTTATCCATAACATCAGGCACTTTAAGTACTTTAAACTGCCTAAAACTTTTATTTAGTGACTCATATGGAACATGGCAATAATCCACAATTGATGCACCCGGTGGACCAAAAGAAATCATTTTATGTATTGGACTTATAAATATAATGCATTGATTTTATCTTATTTACCTCGCTGATATTCATAAATTGGCTATATATATAGAAAAAGCATGTTTTCTTTACAAACGCACAATCGTACCAAATTGATCGTTATTAAACTATATTCAATAGTTACACTTCCAAACAAAGTAAAATCTTATGAGCTTTCATTCAGATTAGCAATAATACGTTTTTATCTGCAGTATAATACTGAATTTAGACTATAGGTATACAACATGTATTCTGTACAGACCTTCTTTATCTATTTAAGCACACACTATGATTTGTTTACATTTAAAGTTAACAGTAATTGACAAATAAATTAGCCTATTATAAGTCTTAATGAATAAAAGAAGATGTAAAACGATACCAAAACGAGATATGTGGGTTTATGACAGAGCGCATGAATTTCTTTTAAACGTGTCTGTCGTGGTTACGTTTATGATTGTACACATTCTTATATTATTAGAATTATTAATCTTATCTCATATTATGACCGATCAAAATTCTATATAATGAGAAAGCGTTACAAAACGAACGCCTAAACTGCTGCTCAAAATGAAAGTTCTATTCAGGTAAAGTAAAATTGCGCTTTTTCCGAAGAACACTCCCCTAAGTTTTAACTTAAACGTATCACAAATTGACTATCGGTCGTTACGAGCCTTCAGGCGGATGTGGATGGCATCAAAGCAACATTGTTTAACCGCAACGAAGTGAATATTTTTGTAGGAATGCAGATAAACAAGCATACTCACAACTCACAATGCTCACTAACCTGAGGCAAAATATCTTATTGGCTATATTAAGGACAGAGCAGAGTTGGTGACCGCATGGATATCACTGCTTTCGTACAGAAACGACGGTCTGATAACGACACGCTCCATGGTAAGAATAAAATGCCTATGTGGCTTGATATCAGGGGATGTTTTCAAAAATTATCTGTAATAGAAAAGGGTCGTTATCGTACCAACTTTATAAGTTATTAAACAGACAACCTATTGATATAAATTACAATCAATTAGAAATGACCACACATTTATATTTTTGTAAGCGACAACTTGTGTGCCAAATAGTTGTTATTCGGAACTCTCCAGTCTGGGTTTATCCGATATTTGAGCACGCGCGGTAAGTACAAACAAAAGCTGACTATCATATTTTAAAAGAAAGTGAATCAATAATTTATCTAATCGCTGAATAGTAAACACCACCTTTTCTGCTCAAACGTTCGTTATATTTGATAAAAAAAAACATGATCCAATAATTTGTCTTTAGATGAACTTTTCTCGATCGTGTTTAATTTGTAAGAATACTATATAACACGATATGATGTAGCATGTACAGAGCTTCAGTCACTTAACTATATCATTGCATAGTAGTATACTGTGCGTAGGCCTGGGCATACAGTTTTAAAGGAAGTATCTACCAAGACATTGACTCCATCCTGTATATATTATACTATTCAAATATAGATAAAATCACACAGACAAGTACAAAAAAAACCCTTTCTATCCTCAGTCCATTCGTAGTACTAAAACTAATATATCGTTCAATATCAGTTGGATATTTATAAGTCTAATGATATAGCTCTATTGTGATGCTTTGCTTTAATCTAATCTGAACAGTAAAGAAAATAAATTATTCGCTAAATACTAAGACCTTAAGATTAGAAGGCACATCACTACCCAGCTTCACCATACATTACGTTTATTTGCTTTATCTGTAAAGCATGCAGAAAAAAACAAGAACATGAATAATGTTTTTTAGAAAAAATATTGCATATGTCAAGCCGTTTGTATAGGTTCCTTCATAACCATACAGCTATTAAGTCTGTTTTTCATGTCTTTTAAGGATGTTAGCTACTGGACCCAGTCGTATAGGCGGTTGTACATCTTAACGGTGTATTCAGACTATAATCCTGTATTAAACATGCATGTATATCAGTGGTGGATTTGTTATGTGTACTTCTTAATATTAATAGTTATAGAAATAACAACAAAATACTTTAATTTTGACATTTCCTAAACGAAACCCTACTGACGTTTAAATACTTATTATCCACTACTTAATGGGAAGCAAATCGGATATCGACGTTACTGGTCATTACTAGAAATCGCTCAGAAATCGGAAAAACCCACAGCGCACGAGTTCCGAATTAAATCTATTGACATATATTGTACGTATTAAATTACAATATCTTGTATAAAATATCAAATATTAGATGGATAGTTTTACATGAATAATTGCTTTTTTTTATCGGAATTGTAACTCAATACTGACAAATATCATATTATAAGACTTATTATTGTTTCCATCATTCGCATTCGCTTCAATCATATCGTCATGCCATACTCAACACCGCATTGTTCACGCCGGAAGTGCGGATACTTTCTCAACGGATGACACTTAGATAAAAGTGAACAACAAAAGCCACACGCGAGATCAGCTTTTTAGCATTTATGTTCAGTTCATTTGGTTTTCGAACACTGAACATTATTTAGTCGAGTAATGGGATAGTGTTATGTTTAAAGAGTTACGCGGAAAAACGGTCGATTATGTAAAAAAAAACGATAAAATTAAATCGATTTTATCAGCATGAATCGGATGATCGGTACATATTTCAACAAAATAAAAAAGGGAAATAACTAAAAAACGTGATAACGATTAAAAAATCGCCGTTTAGTGGACGAACTGGTCGTTTAAGGACGACATTTTCTCGAGTTCCCTTCAACATTGACGGGAACAGTTAGATGCGTTCAGCCAATATATACATATAAATATATAAATTTATGTATTTATTTATGTATCAATCGCAGATAGAAGGCTTAACATCCAGAATAATCGAGTGTAGTCAATTCTGAAAGATTTTATGAGCAGTTGCCGTTGGCCTCCTCTACCATCCCCGCCAAATGCACATTAAAGTCGTGTTATGCCCTAGAATGCCAACATGAAGCTAAATTCTATTGGACGTGATGAAGAAGGGTTTTTGAGATCGTACGAGAGTCCTGAGACAACAGAATACCACACTGCGACATAGAACGACGAGTGGGAAGATTTACCCGACACCAGACAAGTTGTGGCAAGAAACATGTCGCGAAAACCAATGTCTTTACCAGATGATTGTTGGCCCAGAGTCTTCAAGACTTCATGTAAATGCATATAAAACTAGTAATGCAAGACAGAAAGAACATCAGAGCAAATGTCCATTTATTCCACATCACGATCATCACAGACCTTTTTAGAAAAGGTTAAATATTCTGTATAAATCTTTGTTTAAACAAGATTGATGAAATCGGACATTCATTCAATGATAGTACTAAGTTATCTGCCCTTGACTGGAAATGACATTTGAGAGATATAATATGAAATGAACGGTCAGTTAACACGACGTTCTGCAGATTACATTCATTAAGTATGCAACTTATCAACAGACCTAACTTAAAATTCAACATAACTTATTGACATTAAATTAAAAGCTATTGATATTTAGTGCATCGTATTAATGTATATTTGTTGTATTTATGTCAGAGCCATCTTTTGTAGAACCAACTAATACACACTTTATAGGTCACAGCAACACAGACTACTCAACGGGCGTATTTTGGGACTCTTTTTCACTTTGCACATACTACAGCGAGAATTTGTGTTATAATTTTTCGTAAGAAAACACAAATTTGATATTGTTTTTTGTGTGAACTGCATTGTTTATAAATGAACAAAGTTAAGTCTAATATTCGTTTTAGAGTTTTGTTATTACCGTCAATGATCAGACCGCCATTAGAATTAAACCACATACTGCCACACTGGCATGAATAAAACTGCATCTCCGCCTTTGCACATCAAAATGTAAACATTAACCTCCCAGGTTTAACCATAAGCGGTGTTAGTTTCAGCGGATGTTATAATTGCACGAAAGGACTATTGCTTAAATGTCTAAATTACATGTTTTGATGGAGATCTTATCCAAAAATATAGTGTGTTCGAAGCTTACATGCCAATCTAACCTTAAATTGTTGATGTATTATTGTAATTAAATCAGATTTATATTGTATGCGTCAAAATCTGCTCTAATAGCATAGATATGTTTCATGTTGTATTCGGTCGAAGATCGATGTAATCAAGAACTTGAAACTGGCGTATTTTGTGACACGTTTTAAACTGAATACATTTTGCAATGCATACTGCTGACAATAATCGCTTTTGCAAGATCAATTTATTGGCGTTCCGGTATAAACACAAACAGACTTACTTTTTCTTAATCTCCAATGTGTAATCGAAAGATGTTTAGGTTTAAACGGATGTAGGCATCAACGTATAGCAATCAAAATAATTATTTTCAATAAAAAATATAAGGATCACCATGATCACGAGTATTCTTTTTCATATAAAGTATTTACTTGTACATGTTCATTTAAATACTCTGATTGCATCTAGGAAACAGTTGTTAATGTTGATTGTTTCATTTGTGCATGGTTTTCGTAAAATGATTTACTGTCCTTGTGTATTATGTTGTTTAAAAAAACATCCACTGTGCTCCAAAAGCATTTACTGACTCACTTAAGTAGTTAATTAAGTAATACACCGTAGAAGTGAGTACTTAACAAACAAACAGAGCCGACTTGTGGCGTGACATCTCTTCTTTATAACGTATTCGAAAAGAATACATTAATTGCATATTAAACGAATATATTCATTCAATACGGCATTGGCATTTTATGGAAGACATGGGTTTTTTCAACAAGTGGTTGTTAAACGCAATCGTTCACTACACTCCATTCCATAAGTTCTATACTAGCTCTGCTTGGCATCGAAAAATGTGCGCCTTGCTCCAGAAGAGAATCTCAATTTAAGTCATACTTCATAAAATCATTCTCCATCTGCAAAAAATATGCTTCGCATTGTTTAAGCGGCTTTACACGATCTTGCGGAAGATGCTTTCTTGTATTGATAAATAACACACATTACTAAAGGTTCCGAAGAATTGCTACCAAACGAGAAACACATTTTGAGTTGTTTTACGCTTGTTTCTACTATTTGATTTCACTTATCGTATTGATGATCAAATAAACGTTCCCTTTTAGGCGATTATAGCTATTCAATGAACAATTGTTCACACGACACGGAGACACGATGCTTTAGTTTTGCAACAAATACGTTAAAGTTTCGTAATATACTTAGTCACTATTAATTGATTGCCAAAATGTAATCGATTGTACTAATAAATATAATACATTGATTTTATGTAATGTCTCTCCTTCATATTCATAAATGGGCTTCAGATATAGAAAATATCCTGTTTACTATACAAACGCATAAACTTACCGAATCAATCGGTATTAAATGATATATTTAGTAGTTACACGCTGGTATTAGCTTTCTTTCAGGATAATACGTACTTATTTGCAGTGAAGTTCTGCATATCAATTCACACTACACCTTTAAAAAAAAAATGTACAAAACTTCTTTATTTCTTAAAGCACACAATATAACCTTCGTACATTTGAAGTTTACAGTACTAATTAACAAAAAGTATGAGTTTATGTATTCATATTAGATTATGTAAACCGATACCAAACTGAGATATGTTGGCTCATGACAGAGTAAATGCAGTTCTTGTTTACGTATATGTCGTGTTAACATTACACATTTTAAACATTCTTATAATGCAATAACTGTTTATAATATAATTTAGAGGTATACATGAAGCATATGAGCAAAATTTTATATAAAGAGAAATCATTGCAAAACGTATGGTTAGACAACTGTTCACAATAAATTCATTATTTAGCCAAAGAAAAATTGCGGAATAATATCCGGAGTAAAATAAGTATTTACTTAAACTTTTCACAAATTGAGTTTCGTTCATAACGTGCCCAAATAGTTTGTGCTTTTTCATTGTTATGATGCATTTCATCCAATAGATATCGATCGACAGCTATAACGAAAATGAGTCATAAGCAAAAAAAGGCGAAGAATGAATATTATAGCCTGATGAAACAGAATCCATTAAATTGGATCCAATTTATTTCAGACATTCATATTTATATGTACAAATATGTAAATGTAGTTTTAATAAAAGAATAACTCGACGAGGATGAGATTCGAACTCACGCGAGAGACCCCAATCCATTAGCAGTGCATCGCCTTAACCACTCGGCCACCTCGTCTGATTGGACCCAATGTATTTTATTCAATTACATTCATATATACATATATTTAAATGTAGTATTAAATAAATATTTTACATAAAGCTTAAATATCTATAAGGAGAAAATAATTATTAGAAAAAGCACTCATTTATTAGAATATATTTTTTAACACTCTGTGAAAACACAAAATGTAGGGTGCGATGACATTAACCGCGCCAACCCATGTCACTAGATCAACCTCCGCACAGAGATTTGACTGGAGTCAGCAGAGCCAGATCCAATCACTGCCTTCATAATCAACCTTATTGCCACGCAGAGTTGTCGTTCAATGCTCTCACATACAATCTTTGCCATCACAAGAAAATCTAACCAGATTTAGTGGAATTTTGTTGTTGTTGTTTTAGTTCAATATTATGAAAAGCAGTATCATTTTCTTTTATATTTTGAAGAAAAAGTTTATAAGTTAGGTTCATAAGAAATACAATGACCTAAATGAAAAAAATAATAATAATAAACAACAATAAAACTATTGTACCACTTTTTAAGGCTATCATCACGTGGTTGATTATAAAGGCGGTTATTTGATTCAGCTGGTTCAAGTCCGATCTCTTCACGGAGGTCGAATCAACCGCGTGAGTATAGCCTCGCCACGTGGTACAATAATTGTACCGTTGTTATTTTTCCGTTTTCTTATATCTAGGTTTCTAATTTTTGTTATGAACCTTTACTTATTCATTATTTCAAAATATGAAATAAAATGATACTACTTTTTATAATAAAAACTAAAATAAACTCCTTCCAAATCTAGTAGGATTTTCTTCTGATGGCAGACATTGTTTGTGAGAGCAAGACTCTGGTAGGATTTTCTTGTGATGGCAGACATTGTATATAAGAAAAAGGAACGGCAGCTCTGTTTGGAGATTGGCAGAAAACATGACAGACGCTTGTTTTGAGATCGCCAAAGCAGCCCTTGCATTTTATGAAAAAAATTAGCACTTCGACGCGGTCACCTGTTGATTGACGCATAGTTGATATGCAAAATAAGATTAACGCAGTATGTTGCGGTACTTCATAGGTATGTGACGTAATAGCCACACATTACACAGTTAAAAAAATCAAGTTTTTTTACTTACATCCAAATACGATCAAGTGAAAAACAGAATAATAGGTATTGAGACTGAAAAGTAATTGTTTTTCTAAAAATAAAAACACTAATTCATAAGAATATAGTTTTAATACTCGGTGAAAACATGATTTATTACATAAACACACCCACCACTTTCATCATCATACCATCATAACCATCACCATTATCATAATAACAGACACAAATATTTTCATCAATAATTTATCATTTGTATTATCATCCTTATCACAACCATTATCATCAGAAATATTATAACACCATCATAATTGCAATCACTACTATCATCGAAACGTTTACCAACAATATCATAATGTCAGTCACCAGCACTTAAAAATATATACTTTGACGACTTTCATCGTCATCATTTTCACAAGTGCCATCACCATTTTCGTCAAAACTACAATCAGCAATACAATACACGCCTAAATCGTCATCCTCATCACCACCACTCACAGCATTACTATTTTAACGACTATCAGCATTACCATCACAACCACTATCTGGATTACTTTCACATCGCTATCTTATAGCATTACTCTCGCTCCACTATCAGCATTACTATATTAGAAACTATATCAGCCTTACTATCACACCAATATCAGCATTACTATAGCCAAGTATATCAACCTTACTATCACACCAATATCAGCATTACTATTATCAACTATATCAGCCTTACTATCGCTTAACTATCAGCATTATTTTACCAAATATATCAGCATAAATATCAATCCACTATCAGCATTAATATTACCATTTATATCAGCCGTACTATCATTCCACTATCATTATTATTTCACCAACTATATCAGCCTTACTCTAACTCCACTATCAGCATTACTATAACCAACTATATCAGTATTACTATCACTCCACTATCAGCATTACTATTACAAACTATATCAGCCTTACTATCATACCGCTATCAGCATTACTATTACCAATTATATCAGAATAGCTATCACACCACTGTCAGCATAACTTGCAAATCACTATCGGAATTACTGTCACACCACTATCAACATTACTATCAACACCACTATTAACATTACTTTCGCCATAACTATCACCATAACTTATCTTACCTGTATCTACTTTACTTACACAACCATTATCAGCATAATTATCCCCACCATTATCCTTTTAACTATTACACCACTGGAAGCATTACCATCAACACCAATATCAGCATCACTATCACACCACTATCAGCATTACTTTTACACCACCATCAACATTACTATCACACCACTTGCAGCATTTCTGTCCCCACCGTTATCCGTATAACTATTACACCATTGAAAGAATCATTATCACCACCACTATCAGCATTACTATTTCACCACTATCAGCATTTCTTTTACACCAATATCAAAATTGCTATAACACCAGTATCGACAGTACTATCAAACCACTACCAACATTACTATCACACCACGATCAACATTACTAGCACTCCACTATCAACATTACTATCATACCACCATCAGCATTGCTACACCAAACACTATCAACATTATTATTCCCAACACTATCCGTATAACTATTACACAAGTGAAAGCCTTACTATCACACCAGTATCGACATTACTATCATAATTACTATCCCTACTTCTATTCGAATAACTTTTACTCCACTGAAAGCATTTTAATCACACCAGTGTCAACATTACTATCACACCACTATCAGCTTTACTATCACTTCACTGTTAGCATTACTTTCATCTACACTTTCATCTTCACCATCACTAAAACTATCATTAACCGAAATCCCCACCAATATCATAATAACCATCACCGCCATGATCATCGGCATTAACTCCATCTATACCAATACCATTCTTTTCGTGAACATAATAACTTTTATTGACATCACAATCAATATAACCTTTACCGACACTATCATCATCACCATCATCGCCACTACCAACACTTAAACATCACAATATATAGTATCATCATCGCGGTTATTATTATCGCCTATGCTATCAGCATCACCATCACTGTCATCGTCACCCCTAATACTTACAGCACAACTACTGTCCTTATCACCATCACTATCATAGTCATCATTGTCATAGTCACGGTTAATTGGAATTTTGTTTCATTTTACAGGCACTCTACTCGTTGCATACAATCAGTTCCACGCTCTCAAAATTGCATTTAGATTCTAGGCGTGTTCATTAGCGCATTATCGGCCTTCATTTTAAGGTGTGTTGCTCTTCAAACATGATCACCTTAACATATAGATAAACGTTAAAATAATTAATACCTTTCGACCATAAGCATTTAAGGATACACAGTTTCAGTCGTTCAAAATTGCAAACGAGAAACCACCTGAAATGCGAAATACCGTTGTATTTTGAAACCCGCTCAAACGTGTCGACCGAATAATGTTGCAATATGCAAGATCACATTGTGTATGGTTATTATGATATTTTGTCAAACTATTTAAGTACCTTGTTCACCAAAATCTGAAAATGTCGTTTACTTAGGGCAAAACAGTGTTACAAACCCGTTTTGTAATAAAAACCCGAATTGTAATAATTATTACAAAGTGGGTTGCGATGCATTATTACATTTCGTTTTGACAGTAACAACCCGTTTTGTTAAAAAAACAACGAAATGTAACAAATTTTATCATGTCCATTAAATCAGAGAAACAGACTTTTTTAGAAGTTATTTTCATGTTTAAATTAGTTTTAGAGTAGGTATTGACTGTTCCCCCCGACCTTTGTTCTTATAGACTTCATCAACAAATCATGAATGTAATAATTTATTACAAAGTAAGTTGCGATGCATTATTACATTTCGGGTTGACAGTAACAACCTGTTTTGTAATAAAAACCGAAATGTAATCAATTGTACCATGTTCGATAAAGTTCCCAGATACAGTCTTGTATAAAGTTATTTTCAAGTTTGAATTAGTTTTACAGTAGGTATTTACAATGCCCCAGACATTGGTTCTCATAGACCCCATAAACAAATCATGAAAGTAATAATTTATTACAAAGTGGGTTGCGATGCATTATTACATTTCGGCTCGACAGTAATAACTCGTTTTGTAATAAAAACCCGAAATGTAATCAATTGTACCATGTTCGATAAAGTCCCATCATTTTCAAGTTTAAATTAGTTTTAGAGTAGGTATTGACACTGTTTAGAGTAGGTATTTAGAGTAGGTATTTAGGGTAGGTATTCCCCGACCTTTGTTCTTATAGACTCTAACAACAAATCATGAATGTAATAATTTATTACAAAGTGGGTTGCGATGCATTATTACATTTCGGGTTGACAGTAACAATCCGTTTTGTAATAAAAACTCGAATTGTAATAAATGTAACTAAGTGAGAAAAAATTCCGATATACAGTCATTTTTGAAGTTATTTTCAAGTTAACATAAGTTTTAGAGATGGTATGACACTTCCCCCGACCTTTTTTCTTATAGACTCCATCAACAAATCATGAATGTACTAATTTATTATAAAGTGGGTTGCGATGCATTATTACATTTCGGGTCGACAGTAACAACCCGTTTTGTAATAAAAACCTGAATTGTAATAAATGTAACTAAGTCAGAAAAATTCCGAGATACAGTCATTTTTGAAGTTATTTTCAAGTTAACATAAGTTTTAGAGATGGTATTGACAATTCCCCCGACCTTTGTTCTTATAGACTCCATCAACAAATCATGAATGTACTAATTCATTATAAAGTGGGATGCGATGCATTATACATTTCGGGTTGACAGTATCAATCCGTTTTGTAATAAAAACTCGAATTGTAATAAATGTAACTAAGTGAGAAAAATTCCGAGATACAGTCATTTTTGAAGTTATTTCAAGTTAACATAAGTTTTAGAGAAGGTATTGACACTTCCCCCGACCTTTGTTCTTATAGACTCCATCAACAAATCATGAATGTACTAATTCATTACAAAGTGGGATGCGATGCATTATTACATTTCGGGTTGACAGTATCAATCCGTTTTGTAATAAAAACTCGAATTGTAATAAATGTAACTAAGTGAGAAAAATTCCGAGATACAGTCATTTTTGAAGTTATTTTCAAGTTAACATAAGTTTTAGAGAAGGTATTGACACTTCCCCCGACCTTTGTTCTTATAGACTCCATCAACAATCAGAATGTACTAATTATTACAAAGTGGGATGCGATGCATTATTACATTTCGGGTTGACAGTAACAACCCGTAATGCAATAAAACCCGTAAATGTTATACATTTGCCCATGTCGTATAAAGTCCGAAATGTTGATATGTTTTGAATTTATTTTCAAGTTTAAATACAATTTTGATTAGGAAATGACAATTCACCCGAGTTCGTGTAGACTCCATAACAAAATCATGAATGCAATAATGTATTGCAAAGTGGGTTGCGATGCCTTATTACATTTCGGGTTGACAGTAACTACCCGTTATGTAATAAAACCCCGAATGTTATAAATTGTCCGATGTCCGTTAAAGTCCGAGATATAGATTTGTCAGAATATTGTTTCGTGTTTAAAAACAATTTGAGTAGGATTGACTATTCACCCGACCTTCGTTCTTATACATTTCATCAAACAAACATAAATGTAATAAATTATTACTTGGTGGGTTGCGATGAATTATACATATCGGGATGACAGTAAAAGTTATTCAAACGATCTGCGAATATATTTTCATATTTAAATATAGCGACTGACCAAATTATTTACGACGACATACATGCGTTTTCAATCTGACTTAATTCGTCGCTCATTGTGCATATATTTGTAAAGCGTCTGTACTTTCAGTTTCTATAACGATGCGAAAAATAAAATGTATAAGAGAGGTAGAAAGACGTCCGCGATTGTTGCGCCAAAATATCAGCTGACAGTTAAAAAGATATCATTTAACAATAGTTTTTTTTAATTTAAAGTGTATATAATGGACAGTTTTAAGGATTAAAGATGTTATGAAACATCAGTTTATTTAAGTTAATTATGATAGTTTACAGTTTTATTGAATCAATACACGTGTGCAGCTTCAACAGAAGTTAAGCAGCAATGACTTTAAGGTACGTACTTTTATAACTCATTTCACCCTATTTCAAGAATGAAATCCCCCTATTTTTTTTAAATCAATTGGTGAAAACCCCATTTTCCAAATAATTACCTGGGGCACTGTATAAACCATAATATAAACACGACAATAGCCTTATAATTCCTATGATAGCCTACGAATCTTCGACATAATTCTACGTCGAATACACAGTGTAAACTTCTAAAAGTGTAAACGTAATGTTCAAATCAAAGTAAGTAAATTGCCGCCTGTAATCAGCCAGTGCTCATTTTCTAAATATAAGTAACACGAAAATGCACTATGGAAACTTGTAGAACAAAATAATTAACCCGTTCTTATCTGTAAATTTACATCAAACTTAAAAAATCCTTGCCTGGATACGTTCTGCTCAATAAACGGGGCGTATTTGAGAACTTTGTACCTAAATCACTTGTTGCAATAATACAACTCCCAGCTATTGACTTTCCGCGTCGCTCGTATGTATTTATTAAAGGTCAGAGCATTCAAGAAAAACTACCTAAATCACCTGCTCGTTATCATTGTGTTTAGGTTACAATATACTAAATCAATGTACACACCAACACTCCCGGCCAACGTACATACCAACACCCCGGCCAAAACGTACACATCAACGCCGGCCAACGTACACACCAACACTCCGGCCAACGTACACACCAACACGTCGGCCAACGTACGCACCAACACTCCGGCCAACGTACATACCAACACCCCGGCCAACGTATACATCGACACCCCGGCCAACGTACACACCAACACTCCGGCCAACGTACACACCAACACGCCGGCCAACGTACACACCAACACCCCGGCCAACGTACACACCCACACGCCGGCCAACGTACACACCAACCACGCCGGCCAACGTACACACCAACCATCCGGCCACGTACACACCAACCCCGGCCAACATACACGCCGATCAGTGGAATAAGTGTCAGATATTTGCAGAATCTGCTGTGTTTTTTCGAGTTATATTTTAGTGAATACAATTTATTTATTAACAAGTATGTTAGTTTTTGTTTTACAGCCATTTTAAACGCTTTAGAACAGACCGACAGACAAACAGACCGAAAGACAGACAAGTTCACTCCTATATACCCCCCCCCAAAACTTCGTGTGTGTGGGTATAATAAGGTCGTTTAATTTGTCTATGTTTCACATTCAAAATGATTGAAGTGGACATACTAGTACTAGTATATGAAAGGTTCGTTATATATTTGAAGACAGATACATTTGCCATTGATGTGGTCTTGTTGCTTAAATTTTGTATTTTGGTAAATTGACAATATTGAAAAAAAGTTGTTTCAGATTCGCACATTTTCGTTTTAGTTATGATATTTGTCAGGAAACAGTAATACTGAACATTTACCATGGTCTAATATAGCCATCATATGCATGTTTTGACGATTTAAAAACCTGAAATTATAAAGCGTTGCAACGCGAAACGATTGAATAATTTGGATAGTTCCGTTGTTGTTGTGAAACTACGAAGATTGCTTATATAAAGTAAACAATACGTCACTCATATATACTTGGCAGGATAGCCGATCGGTGTAATTGTTTGTTTTTTACTCCAGGACTCCGGGGGTCATTGGTTCGAGCCCTGATGAGGGCTACTTTTTTCATTTTTAAATTTTATTCTTGATTTTTTACTGGAGCTTTTTCGATCCAATGTTTACATTTATCATTATAAAGCATTTAATGACAAACTTCAAAACATGCCAAAATCTGTGAAAAGGCCTTTTTGTCAATTCTATGTTCAAAATAACATAACATAACATAACATTTATTCGGCATTAAATAGCATATTCAAAATTTATAGCCTATACACAGTATGTGTTTGAGATAGCAAATCATGGTACATGTATTTGAGAAGTACAACACAAAATGATGTATACCATAGCGGGTAAAACAAAAAAGAAAAAAACATGTCAAATCATTCAAATAATATAAATAATAAGTCATTACACATGAATATATAATTTCGGTGGTGAATTTCATTTACAAAAAAAAGTTCTCATTGTTTAATGATGATCGAATATATTTTCAATGCTGGATACAATTAAAAATTAAAAAATTTGTTCAATTACACAGATAGTTAAGTAACATTATTACGTAATGCTTATGCTTAAATTACAAAAAATAATGAGTAGATTTATTTAGTCATTTAGCATTAAACATGTTTGCTGTCTCTTTAAGTAAATTGAATATTCTAATTGATAATGATAACAAAACAATTACCTTTAGAATACTCTAATTGATAATAATAACAAAACAATTACATTTTCAAATTTTGAAAATCATACAAAGAAGTGATCT
>NC_068364.1:45450144-45506593 GCF_020536995.1 Dreissena polymorpha | reverse complement strand
TTTTTTTTCCGATTGTCATGTTTGCTAGGATATTATGTTGATTCTTCTATACGACGCCTTGTTAGATGAATTGCTAAGCTTGGTAATATGGTATCCATGATAGTAATGATCAGTTGACGAACAAATACAAATGCCGTTGTTCAAAGCGGTATACCTGTAAAAGTTATTTGACATGAGTAATTGAGTTTGTTGGCTGATATTGCAAATGATGTCATTTACACAACTGGTTCATCTTTCATGGTAATATGTACGATTTACTCGTTTGTTACCTTCCTGCAGTTATTACGTTGATACTTATTGATTGGTATTTGGTAGTAGTATAACAATGCACGTGGTTATATTAAGTACCATAAGACATATACAAGAAAAAAAAGTGTGACAAACTGGTTTGTTTATCACATAAAAATAATACATAATTAACCATTGTATAATTATCTTAAACGAGACATTCTTTCTTTGAAACACTCAGAGTGTTTGTTGTTGATATCGATTATATAACAAAACAATGTTTTATTTCTTCACCATTTCGATAGCATTGTATCGATTCATTTATAGTTTCTTCTTCGATAAATCAATTAACATAATAACATTAACAAAAATATGTCATTCGTGGCATACAAAACACATTAAAATATTTCAAGGCTTTTACAATTAAAAAGTTACGATTCGCTCTAGAATTTACCGATATAAATTTAGCAACTGCTTAAATGGGCCTTTTCACAGATTTTGACATGTTTTGAAGTTTTTCATTGAAAGCTATATATTCATAAATGTAAACATTCGATCTAAAAGCTGTAGTACAAAATAACAATACAATGTAAGAAAGTGACAAAAGTAACCCTCATCAGTCGTCGAATTTCTAACCCATAGAGTAAATTTTGATCGCTTAGACCACTCGGTCATCCATGCTCATAATATGATGGATGTATCTTATATTTAAGCCATCCTCTAAGTATTACACAATTAAACGACAAAAACAAAACTCTCTAAACTATTAAATCGTGTTGCGTAGCAACGCCTATTATTTTTCAGGTTTTTAAATCGTCAAAAGATGCATATAATGGGTATTTTAGATTATGGTCAATGTTCAGTATAAGTGTTTCCTAACAAATAGCATAACTACAAACGAACATCTTCAAATCTGGAGCATTTTTTGTTATTTTTTTTTAATTAACCAAAATGTGAAAAGATCCTTTTAATGTCATATACCATCTGAGTTTTTAGACACCAATTATGCTGTATGCCGATACCATCGGAGATTTCAGACACCACTTCTGCTATCAAAACGCATATCGACTTAAAAGAGAAATAACCGGCAAATTGAGTACACAAGGCTAGGCTTGTATGGTTCATGATCTTTAGTCGTAAAGGTTTCTTCAGATTTTGTGAAAAGGAACACGTGGGTGTGTCGGAAAGTAAGGGTTACAAACTATGTTCTTCATTCATTCATGTATTCATTTATTTCATATTGTAATAATTTGTAAAACATGGTGCATTAAAGCACAATATTACACAAACAATAAGTTGTTGTAGTAGTAGTAGTAGTAGTAGTAGTAGTAGTAGTAGTAGTAGTAGTAGTAGTAGTAGTAGTAGTAGTAGTAGTAGTAGTAGTAGTAGTAGTATTAGTAGTAGTAGTAGTAGTAGTAGAAGTAGTAGAAGTTATAGTACTAGCAGTAGTAGTGGTTATAAAAAAAACGAAATAAAACAGTTTATGGTAAACTTTAAGCTTAATTTAATACGGCGCTCACGTTCAACTTCTCATAAACAAACTCTGGTCTAGAATTATATCGTTTACTTTTTATATTATATGTTTATATTTATGACAAAGACACATGCATACATGTTCTTCAATCTAAACCTGAAGCAATATTAAACAAACCAAGACGAGAAAAAGGAGTATCAGAGCTTCACGAGTTAATGATGTGATTGTATTAACAATCCATGTACAAAAAATAAATAAATAATATTTCCTTACTCTAGCTCGGTATTAATATTTGTAACGAAATGCGTCAACAATTGAGAGTGAGTTTATATGACCTTTTTAATTAATTTTTTTAAGTTAATCTTATTTAAGAACGGCATTGCCTTTATTAATGTATTATTGTTCTATGTAAATGTATCAAAACTAAGTAACAATGATGAAATATAGTATCGTTAGCGAAATAAATTTGTACTACTATTATTATTACTATACTTATTATCAATAGTATTATTATTAGATTAAATGTACGGTCACTCAACGTTATGAAAGCTTATTGTGGTCACAAACTTAGCTATCATAACATGAAATTAAAGTACAGACACAGTAACAACAAAAACATCGACGAAAATGGAATTTGCAATAAACGGTGGAGTGCTTTTTAAGGGTTATGTTTTTTGTTTGTATGATGATCTGTGAAATTAACAAGTTCAAATGCAAATTAAATCATGGCTACTTAAATAACAAAACAATGAGTTGTACAGAAATAGGTGAATAAAGTTGCATAAAGTTTAGATCCTTTAGTGTTTCTATATGCATGCTTATCAGTATTACAATGGTCATATTAAATTTCTAACAGGGAAATGAACTACTATTCGTGTATGCCGTCCCTTGCAATATTGGTCTCCCTTGCAGGTATGCTGACGCTGAACAATTCGGATGCAGTCCCATCAAATGTGTGCACGTTGTATATAAAGAAATATGATAACTCTTAAACCTGGGGGAGATGGAGAGATAACAACAAGATGAAATGATCATTAATGTGAATTTACTATAATTATATGTGAATGGTTATGTGTTTCTCCTATAAATTTCTCTAAGCCAAACAAGTATAATCTCGTTCATCTTACAAGCTTTTTAAGCAAACGTGCCCACGTAAATAAACAAGCGGGATGTTGTTAACGTATTATGCATCATTCAAGCAAAATAATATTTAAATGACGTGTTCACCGTTTAAGAAACATAACAATTATATATACTAACAATGCAATACTGAAATAAGCAAACAAAACCGTTACTGATCAAGATGAAATTGATAAAAATGAATTAAGGTTCATTAAGTGATATCGTTTTCGAAAAATGTTAAAGTAAAGAAACGTGTGTCACAATGTTCACAAACCGGGACATACGGACCCCTGTAATACCATGAATTATTGGTACTGCGAAGAACCATTTGCTAGTTCCAACATTACATGTGTGCAACGATAGTCATTAATTTGCCTCCCATACCGGCTGTCAGGAAACAGAACTTGTATAAATACACCAGAATTATTTACTGATGTATTTTAATCGCGAGCATGTAAGATGCGTTGTGTCGCAAAGTGTACACATGTCAATAATAAAGTGAGATTAGGAATATACAATGGCGTTTTGTGACGTTTTATGTTGGATATTATGGAAACATATGTAATGCGTCTAAAGCCATTCTGCTTAGCGCAGTAGTCGCAAACTAGGTTTTGCCTGCAGAGTTTCCGGGTTTCCGTACTGGGGAAGGAAAGGATTTCAAGGATCCCATCTTGTTATAATAATTACATAGTGGCTTTTGAAAACAGTATACATTTGTTATTAAATAAACTTAGTGCCTTTTTGTAATGATTCTGTGTAAACAAATCGTTTTAATATCGTTGAAAGTGCTTATACAGTTTTTATATAATCGTGCGTAAAACTTTTTCGTGATTCGATCAAGAAGTTGAAGCTTCAATAACAACGGGAGATATTGCACGATTACCACGCATCGTAATTATATATCTCCAACGGAATTCTTGAATAGAACTTGTATTTAGTCCTATGAAATAGATATATTTTTTAATTCGAGAGAGATTGTGTTACGAAGAGCATTCATACGCATGTTATGCGTTAAATATATTTGAATATATGCTATGCACATGCTCTTATATTATGTCGTTAATATATTCCCGACCTTCCATAGTACAAATCATTTTTTACGAAACGTTTAGAATTCAATACCTAATATATTGACTCGCGGCATATAGTATAGAGCTTACACTCTAATAAAATGATCACGATTGCCTGTAACCAATCGGTAGCGTTCGTGGTGCATTGTGAGATGCAAGCATAAACAAGGAACACAAGACACGTGTGCAGCATTCGTTAACTTTACTTTGTTCTGTTGATTAATGACTATACATTGTACACACAATTCTCCCAATAAGCAACACATATTTTGATTACAAAAACATAGAATTTCAAAGACATAGCAACAATAAAGTCTTAACGATAAACATGTACATTAAAACTAATGTAATAAAGGCTTCTTCCTGCTTAGCCTCAGCTTATTTGAACTAGGACATGTTTAAACGGCTGATATAATTATGCGTCAACATATTCTAACGAAGTATTTATTCACAAGTTGCATTTAAAACTGAATTTTTACGTATCGTTTTCTTGTGCAGAGGACAATTTTCATGAAAGAATATTACCAATACTGCATTTGTTAAAGGGTAAATTCACCAAATAAATGTACACAGTCAAAGTTTTTAACTTGTTAACATGATAATTATTTAATTAAACACGATAAAATGGAGTTCTGATTGTCACATAATGTGCACAATTATTTGTCTTCCATGTATAAATTATTTATGTATAAATTAAGTAAGTGTGGTAAATCGTACGCCATAATTCCGTCTTTATCATGAGATTGCTTCTGCAGTTTTAAGGCATACTCTAGATATTCATATCGTTTAGTATTTTTTGATTTCTACAGTTTTCAAGGATTCATTGGCGCCAGTTAAACCACTCCAATAAACTCTACTGAAATTTGGCACACTTTCGTGTTTATAATAGTATTTTCCGACGAAATTAGCACTGTGTCCTGGTTGAAACACCAACCGGCGTGGTAGCTACAAGCACAGCAACTACCATGGTAATCATTATCTTCATCATACGTAGAAAACTTGTGCCCATTATGCTTCGTTAACCATCAACACTCAGTCTGTATTTTCCTGCTTCAGATGTAACACCAAAATGGTTAAAAAATGCATTTCTTATTTTACCATCAAACGTTCTCATGTCTATTCGCAACTGTCGCGGTTTGATTTAAGTGAGTTGGTAGATTTACTCATTTCCAAGCCAGATCTAACCACTCATGTCACCGAATACCGTCTTGTAATCCACCCATGAGCGATCAAGGTTTGACCGTTCCGTCTTTGCGACGCTGAATGACCGACCATGCCTTGTCTCGATCTATCTCGCAATATATTTTGAGGCCGGATGGTTTAAAGTCTGGATATACTGTATAGACACCGCTTTCTTTTACATCTTGGCAAGAAGTATGTTTGTATGATTCTTCAATTTTCGTATCAAATGTATTGCAATTCGTTTGCAACGATCTCATATCGGACTGCATTCTGGAACTATAATCGGTCACTAGGGAGATGACACTTTCAATTGATGCGTTCACATTTTTCATTATGGTCTTAACTTGAATAACTGATTTTCCGAACTCATTTCCTTTTTCGTTCGAGTCAGATATAAGCTCTTTATGTGTGAAGTTCCCCAACTATCGGATTTTCATAAGCAAATCATCTTTCAATTTTGCAGTTTTGTTGTGAAAATGTATCGCAAAATCGTTCAAGGTGTCATGCGTTCTTGTTATGTCATTAGATAGATATCGTCGCCCGTCAAGACTGTGTGTATTGAGGGATTTCATGTGTGTTATGTCTGATCGGTTTCTTTGCATTGTGTCTAACTAGCCAAAGAAATGACTCCATCAAAATTGCTATATCATTTCGCTTTTCATTTAGTTCTCCATTCAGATCGCTTCTTAGGTCATCTATTTTTTTATAAACTTATTAGCCTGTCGTTGCTTCTAGGTTCAGGAAAACACATTCTTCCGTTGAAAACTATTCCAAACAAAATTATCAAAAATAATCCGGAGAACTTCATAATGGCGGTAAAGTTATGGAAACGCCCGTCTTCAACGCAAACTGTTCAAACATCCACAATCTCATGAGATGGAACAAGCTAGCGGTTTATAATACTTATGCGTATATGAGTGCTGTCTAAAAAAGTAGTGCTCTTTCAAAACAATATTGCATTTTAAAGCGATATGTTAAACGAGGGTGATAATTTTTGTATTATTTACTTATAATTAATGATAAAAGTACAAACGTTATATGAAAATAAAGCGTGCAACCCTCAAGTGATACAATATTTACTGGTCTAGAATAGATTTAATTGATTTTTGCACACGTCCTAGTTACAGGCATCTGTTTTAAATAAAATGCTAGGGATTTGCTGATTCAATTATATGATCCGGCAGAAAGTGTTTGATAATAATATCACCTGATCATATATGTGTAAACATCGTGCAGTTAAATGTCCCGTGAACAGAGAACTTTCTTCAGCCATTTTGTTCTGGATGTGAGTCAACAATGTACGTGTTTTTATCACAGCGTCACTGTTGACAAAAATGACAACATAAACATTCTGTTTGGTGGATCAGTCTCTAAATTTAGTTTGCAATCATCCTGTGACAAACCGACGAAAATTAAGGACGTGTACGGCATTATATAATTTTGCCAAATGAAACAAAAAATTGAAACCTTTCACACACTGACCAGGCCTCAATTACGAGTTGATTGAATAAAGAGTTAAATCACTACATTTAAATGAAATAATTTTATTACAGTTTAATTAATGATAGAAGAGCCTTAGAGGGTAAAGCTTGAAATACAAACCAGTCAAAACAACGCAAACCATGTTTTATGATCGGTTAAATTAAACACTGGTTTTACATAAATCTCGAAATATGTATGTAGCCATGGAGAAATTCTCTCACCTACGTAAACGCAATCTTATGTACAATTGATTATAGTCTACTGACGCAAAATTAAGCATTACATAAGCTAATGATGTTTGTTTAAATGTTCGACGGCTAAACCAAATAAAAATTGTGTAAAACAAAGCGTGATCAGTTTTAATACAATATATTGTGAACGTTAGAAAAGATGCGCCTATAAAAAAAATCATACATTTTAAGCTGGGATTTATATTGCATTTATTATAAACGCAACGCTATTTTTTTAACTCCATGTCTGCTTAACATTGATTTCAAGTGAACGTCAACAAAAGAAAAAGTTAAAAGAGGTATGGAATTGATAAAATGTAGTGATTCTTTTTAAATGCATTTCATTTTAAAAAGAGTGACTGAGTGATGTGTTCTTTTTATGACACATACACAACGTTTTCAATGTGTAATTGTTTAAACTATGATAAATATTCCAATTTGAAATGAATCAAAATGTTCTTGGAACAGACCTCGTACATACACTGTTATTTTAACGGGTATACTCGTATAGTGTTTACTTCCAAAGTTAATTTTCAAACATATATATCACCAAATGCATTTAACAACTTGGTTATAGCGTGCTACATTTTAGAACGTTTTTGTTGATACACAGTTCTAATAACGTGTACCGATCGCGTGATACAGCATTTCCTGCTGAAGATACGAAGTTATTTATATTTGGCACTGTTTCAAATTATCAACTAAAATTTCTGGCAAGACCGATAGCTTATCAGATATTTTTCATCGGTAGGGAGTTTTCGTTATAAAAAACATAACATGTGTTTCTTATTAAACGAGAAAATTGAATATGTATTCTGACTACACAATCATAAATACTTCCTAAGTGATATATTTTTTAATGAATTATGCATGTCGTAAAACATTTTAAACATGATATTTCAAAATGTCTGATGTGTTTTGTATATTATCGAAAGTGTCATTTTGGTATTCAATATGCCTGATTATATTTAACTTACTTTCGCATCCCAAAACGAATTTGAAATTTTCTTAAATATTAAATTCTTTTCACAATTTATTCTGGATGAAGTTCGTCACCTGAAAATCGCAGAACTATCTGTTTATATTCCCTTATACGGACTGAATCTCAAACTGTATTTTCTACACACATGTCCTGTTATGTTCGCTTTTACATAAACAAGTCATGATTGTAGACGGCTACATGTGTGTTTTATTTAATAAAAAAAAAACTCAATAATAACTTTCACTTTTTTCCGAAGCTGTTATGATTATGAAGTCGAAAGTAAGTGCTGAATTTATCGTCGATCAAGTGATTCTTCTTGTCATAGTTAACTCAAGTTAAGTCAATACTTTTTTATACACTCAATCAAGAGCGGAATTCGCTGTGCACAGGTGGTTATATTTATTTTCTCGGTTTGATGTGAACTTAACTCGTTTCTTTTCCATTCTAGGTCACTACTGTTCCCAATCATCGAATCTGTAATTGCCCCTACCTTACAAAAGTGCTTCATTAATTCATATAAAGCTTTGTTAGAATCTAGGCCAACATTGTTAATGTGTTCGAGCAGGCAAAAATAAATTCTTCTTGATGTTCTTAAGTTTTCGATCTGATTGCCAAAATCAAATTCGCATACAAAACCCGTTAATCTGCGCAAGCATATCCTGAATGTTCTTTGATTGTGTTTAGTTAGAAGTATGTCTGCAAACAAAACAAGACAAAATAGTGCGAGGTTTTAACGTGCAAATTGTCAGGTATGCAAAAAAATGTGCAATTTGATCATTACTAATATACTTTGTATTTTCCTTTAAAGTGGCATACCGACTTCATTTCTCCCTAAATTAATGTTTCCGGATAATTCGCGATACTTGTGATGGAGGATTACTCATATGTCTACTAATGAAATGTCCCATTAATATCTAGTCTCTCGAACATGTGATTTGCGACGAAATGGTATAAGTTATGGTAGAGAAGATCTATTTTCTAAACCAATATTTTTATGTCTAATTAGATAAAAATATTTAAACATCGTTCATATTCCGTTCAATAATGACTAAATTACTGCAACAAGTTAAGTTTTTTTTATTAATTATGTTCGAAATAAATATCTGCATACACTGGCTAGAAAGTCGTTCTTCAAATATAATTTAATTTCTGGAACGATTTTAGGCACATACGTTCTTATTCAACATAAATTAAAGCTTATCTTAACTGTAATAAATCTTCTGTTACTTGTAGGTGTAAACAACCAATAAGCTGTTAATGTTTGCTCTAAATGCCGCTTAAAGTTTGAAGTCGATTTAGATTTTATATATACATTTTGTTGAGGAATCCACCAAGTTTTATTCCAAAGTATTTATACTATTTTTCATAGGAATAGCCTCAACTAACATATTGTTAGTGATTTTTTATTCGAAATCATATCATGCTTTAAAGGACAACGAAAACATTTTTACTTTATTTGTCCCGGATGAGCAGGTAATTTTTCGATCCACATGTCCGGTCATATTTCAACGTTGGAATCCTACTTTCCCATACTTGTCTAATGCTTAAAGGCTTGCAATGTAAATTAACAAATCGCTCACCATATTACAACATGCGTTATTACTACTATATGTTAAAAATACAATAAGAAGAGGAACAACTGAGCACTGCTTATGATAATAATAATCATGACATTATTTATTTACGTTTTAAGGACGCCGTAATATTGGCCGTTTTGTACTTTTAAATAACAAAACACTGCTGTGGTTACATTTATTTGTCGAGTTCTATTTAAGCATGTTTTAAATGAGGGGCTATTTATAGCAGCTTGGATGTTAATATGTCACATTGTGTTTAAGTTAGTTTTTAAAAACCGCTGACAAATCTCTAATTGTGGAAGCGCAATATTATTGTTCACAAACGTAAGTGTGACTATTTTGGCTTTGAGAAACAATTATTTGTCAAAGTGGTATGAAAATGGCAACTGTGGGGTCAAAAGGCTTATTTGTCCTAAAAATGTATAAAGGGATGTTTTTAAATTGTGCAAACGAAACTTTTTAAATCCATGTATACAGTAAACTACTTTGAATTGAATAAACTTGATAAATTGGAAATGAGGCCAGCGTTTGTAGGCAAGACCTCAAGTGGAAAGCCGTAACATTTTTACTGGTTTTACCTCACAAAACATTCGTTATCGTAGACTACATTATATCGACAAAATACATGCTTTGACCTACAGTGCAATGCTGCAAATTTTCTCAACAAGTTTTATGTGCGTTTTAAGATCTGAATAGTCTTGTATTAGATTTATACATACTGCGTTTTTATTATCTTCTATAGTTTTGACACTGTGAGTTAAAATTTAATGATTTGTTTAGTTTGTCGATAAAGTATTATAATGGCCACGAGGCATTTACATGTAATTGTCAGCTTGAAATATGTCTACAATGCAGTGCACGAGATATACTTACACAAAGCATTCATATTGTCTAATTTAATCACAAATCAATCTCTGAAACACTCTTTATATAGCAAAGAAACTATCAGCACAGTTAAAACTGCAAATGTCTTAAAATTAACAGGAACATCACGATAAAATTGTAGCGTAAGAATGTATCGATTTCGTGCTTAGCTGTATTTCGTACAACAATTGAAGATTTGCCATCGTATGATACGAAATAAAACAAGCAACTCGACTGATACATCAAATTGGAGTTATTGCCTTACATTATAATTATTTTATTATGTAAACTCACAAACTTTGATGTTCTAAAAAGGTGTCGATATGCTCATATTTTTTTAATATTATTTGCTCTATGCTGGCGCAAGTATATGCATAAGAAGAAGTCCGGCTGTTCTTGCTTTAACGGTAATCTGGGTTACTATATTTTATTAAACATAATTAACAATTGAAAGCATCAACACAACTACGCCGTTTTAAAGCCGTGCTTTAACTGGTTTAACTTCACAAAACACACGTTATCGTATCGTATCGACGGAACACATGTAAATCGAAACATGCTTCGACCTTTAATGCAAATGCCGATAATGTTCTAGATAAGACTGATTGCGTGAAGCATATAACTGTATCTCTTTTGTATACATGTATTTGACTGATTGATAAAGTCGTTTTAAATGCCTTTATGGATGCACACGTCAGTCCGCGTATACAACTGACATTATTATATTGTTAATGTCAAAATGAGGCTTTTTTACATTCACGCTTCAAATGTGTTACTTTTTGAAAGATTTTACCTGACCTATATTATATTTCGGTCATAATTCCGGATTGTTCGTAAGAAACACAATCGAAACGATGACGCCATAAATAAAAAAAAACATAGTACCGCAAATTTACTGAATATAAACAGCGGAATTCTTTGATTGCATACTCGTCTGGAGCAGTTAAGAGATGAACATTGAAAGTCTTGAGTTAAACTTCGTTTGCTCGTTGTGATCGTATTTCTATGATGTCTGTGTTGACTGTTGTTTTATACACTTGATGATCGATTTGATATTCATCGAAGTTGATTTTTAATGAATTTCTTTAAAACAAATAATCTATTTCAATATTTTTTTAAAAACAATCCAAGAAAATATTGAATGCATTTATTGTCTTAGTGGTGTAACCCTAGCTAGCAGGATTGACACTCATAGTGTTTATAGTTATTATACATAGCAGTTTGTGTCAGCCCAGATGTTTAACAACAAAATAGTGTACTACTCTTTGTACACATTATGTTAAAATTAACTCCGAGTATATAGTTAGAATCGAACAATACAGCAAGCACTTTTTGGCTATTGGATTTTAAAGTAAGTTTGTCGTTTAAGGAGTAGTTCTGATGTTCTATATGTTACTATATACAAATCTCCATCAATATCCCTTTTGATAATAATAAATGGCGTAAAGTACATTAATTTAACACGTGCTTTTATATTCAAAGGATTTCAACGCAATTTTTATGAACAGAAGAGTTCAAAATACGTTATTTTGACTTAAGCATGTGAAGCTGAACATCGTAAACATACATATAAAATAGCAGCATGCGTTAAAGTATACACAAAACATACATCATTTTAAAGAGCAGTTAATCTAAATAAACAGGAAATAAACATATTTCGTGAGCATATTTCGTGAGAATGTCACGTGGATGAGACTAATAAATAGTGATCAAACAACGCTATATGTATAGTTATACAATTTTAGAAGAAGTAATATAATTCTTACGTTATGGTCTTTGTAAAACATGTATTATTTTATTGTTTCGGCGACAAACATGATCAGCTAGCTTTAACCTATCGTTCAAAACCATAATATTCTTCACTTCTTAATGTAGTGGATTGAGACGCTTTCACATCGTTTATACGATGTGCGTCACAAGATGTGCACTCATACATATGTGCAGATTTTTTCTTCAAAACGTTCTAGTTGATAATAAGTTAAATATCGAATACACATTAATCAATCAATTATCGTGTTCATATGGACGCTACAATTGATACATAGTCAATAATGTAAATAAGGTATTCAGACTGAACTCCAACATGACGCTGAAAGGTGTTTTTTATGTTAAATTTTTACCTAACTAAGTTATAAGTCGTTAATGGGCATAACAAACTTCAGCTCGACAAATCATGCCAACCTCATAAATAACTACCTAAATGAGATAAATATATATAAAACATGTGTCAATATTTATAAAACAAACACAAACAAATCAAACTGAGTGATACACACTCTTTTTGGCATGGCACAACAGTTTTGTTCCGGTAAAACATGTTACAGATTGACTAAAACCGTACTAACTTAGTACATACTCATGTTAAATATAAATATATGTACATAATATATTCCCCATTATATTGCAATAATATTTGAAAAAGCTGAATATCAATACAAAAAACTGGCATGCATAATAATTTAATCCCACAGTCGTAGAGTAAGCGATATTTTGACAGCGTCTAACATCAACATTTTATGGAACAATTATATACAAGTAAGTTGGTTTAATACCACACTGTCGACATATTGAATCGTCTTTAATGTATCTTCATTTCTGCAAATTTCATAACCGACCATGATGTTGACAGTGTATACCAAGTAATACCAAGTGCAAACGGTACAATTTCATGTTTGTAATAATACTTGCCATTAAGATTGGAATGGTGGCAATCAAAAACCACCAACCACTTTTACAAGTGCAAGAACAGCACGAACTGCTGTGGATGTCATTGTCCGCGTCATACGTGGAAAACATCTGCCCATTGTGTTTCGTCGCAGCATTATTAAACGCATCGCCAGCATCACCAGAGTACACATCAGCTTTCAATCTGTACATTCCTTCCTCTGACGAAACACCGAACTCGTTATACATTGCATACCTCTTTTTGCCATCGAATGTCTCCATGTCTATTCGCAGCTTACGCGACTGATACTTTGTCATGTGGTAGATATACTCGTTTCCCAGCCAGAAATCTCCAGTCAGATTTCCAAATCCATTCTTATATTCCTCCCAGAAGCGATCAAAGTCAACCGTTCCGTATCTGCGACGCTGAATAACAACCCATGCCTTGCCTTGATCGATCTCACAATACACTTCCAGTCCGGATGGTTTAAAGTCGGGATATATGGTGTGGAAACCGCTTTTTGTTACATCTTGACATGATTTAGGTGCATTTTCCCACTCATTTCCAGTTTCACGTGTATTGCAGCCATTTTGAGACAAGCTTTTCTCAGAATACAGTTTTGAGCCATAGGTAGTTGCCAGAGAAGTAAAAGTGTCAATCGATGATGTTATATTTTGTAATAGGCGCCTTACTTGCATAGTTGCATTCTTGAGCGCAAGATGTTTTCCTTCTGACTCCGACAATTGACTATAAATGTTTTCGATATTTTTCAATTCCATTAGAAGATCATAATTCATTTGCGCTGTTGTATTACGAAACTGTGTAGCATACTCGTTCAATGTACCATGTTCATATGCTTTATCGATAGTAAATTGCCGTTGTTTGTCACCAATATCTCTTTGAAGAGTCGCTCTGTTCAAGATAACGAGTGTGTCTTGTTTCGTCGATTCTTTTTCGTTGTGACCGACTAGCCCTGCAAATATCTTAAATAACGTTTCTAATACATCTCGCTTGTTAACTACCTTTCCACCTAATTCGCTTCTAATATCGTCTAGTTGTCTCTGTAAATCACTGAGTCTGACATTGCTGCGTGGTTAAGGAAAACAAATACTTCCTTTGACAATTATCCCAAACCAACAAAATCAAAATGAATCCGGGAAACTTCATGTTGACACCTCGCCACAATTACTTACTATGTTTTGAAAGGTAAACGGGCTTCAAATATATTGCTGAGAAAACGTAGATCCAAAATGCATCGCTCAATTTCAAGGATATTTAATGATAACATGGGTTGAGTTTAATTGTATGTACTTCTGCTCATTGATTCCTTATTAACATATGTAGTTTAAGAACAATTATAACATAATGAAGCATGGCCCATTAAGAACAGGAGTAGGCAAGTATATCAGACATAATCATTTATGCGCCTATTACATAGCTTATATAGCTATGGTATTTAATACACGGAGCTCGCAATTGATTTGAAATGCATCATATTATAGGCTAGTAACAATTTTACATAATCACAGATATTACTTTTTGATATTTAATATTATTGTAGTATAAATATAAACTAAATATTAGCATCATTTAAATATCAAATATGTGTCCAAACTGAGTTTATAGTGTGGCAAAAATGATCGTCATTTTTGAAAATTACATTGTCTGGTTTACGTGAATTTCAAGTGGATCTTAAAGTAAGTTAAGTTTATTGTAAAACATACTGAATAATGAGTTTATTACTAGTGAGCATGTTAAACATTATGTGAGTGTCCCGCGTGCTTTCACAAAGAGGATAAAACATGAAGTAAGTATTTACGTCATAAGCGGCTATGGATGAAATTCAAACAATGGCGCACGGACTGCAACGTCTTTTAGCGTAAATTCGATCGAATACAAGCATACTCTTGTTAGACATCTATTTCGCTTTCGTAATGTCATAATATACGATGAAAAAAATATGGAATAGCAATTTAAATGACAATTTAACGTACTTTCCTTTTTAATGTTCATTTTATACCTTAATAGTTATTTGGGTTAACGTATTCTTAATATTATTTACTACTACTATTATTTGTTTCGGTGATACCAAATTATAATAAAAACATACGTTAAGTTAATTGATCCTACAATTTAATGATATTATAGATGGAATTTATAGCTGCCATATAAACTTGTGCTATACGTTCCTACCTTGCTATACATGCGTAGCTCATGTACAAAGCGGACTCCTTTTTTTGGCCTTTCACTTTCGGTTAAGTGTCAAATGCAATTAAAACTTGGATGAATATACTTCAAATCAATATATCATACAATAAAAGCAATAAGTTTGAACTTGATACAGCTACTAAGTTGAAAATGTCAGCCATCATGGTTTTTGGTCCTTTGCATAGGTGAAAAAAAAAGTTTTAACAACCTTCTGTGTTCATCTTGAGTGTGTAACATGTGATATATGCTGAATATATTTAAATGGAGGCAAAAAGCGATATTTTGTCTTGTTACTCTGCTTTTGCGTGGGATTCATAAGGACTATTTTGAGTGGCGTTACCGAGACGGATCAAAAATACTTTTACAATTAATAGGCAAGGTAAGATTTAGTTAGTTTAATATGTTTTTGCAATTGCGTTTAACAATTAAAGAAAACTTCTTTTTATTGTATCAACAAACAGTAAATTTTAATATAAAGTGTAGGATAATTAGAATACTATGTTATTTACATTAAGTACTTGAATTTATCCGACTCGGTTAACCGCGCCGTGTAACTCGTTGGATAAAATTAAGTTCACACACAATGACACTAACATAGTAATCTCGTGTAATCTCGTGTATCTGGATACTGCACCTATCAATAATAAAGGCCAATACTCATTGCGGATACTGACATAACAATCAATTATTCGAAAATGAATGCATGCTTATATTGCATACCAAACATTACGTGAAAGGACGATAACAATACAATATCAGTGAATTTAAATTGACAAGCCCCGAATTACATGTATTTATTCATTTTAAATGTATGCCATTTTATAAGAGTATAGTTCGATTTGAGATGTTGTTGTGTATTTAGGGCATATATATATATATATATATATATATATATATATATATATATATATATATATATATATATATATATATATATATATATATATATATATATATATATATCACTTCATTTCAGTCTAATAATTAAACGTGTACAAATTATGACAAAGATCGATGTATTTATAATTAAGTGTACAATTTATACCTAATTTTTTAGTACATTTTTAATCACAAATAATAAACCACTTCCAAATCTTATAAGAAGTAAACAAAATGTAAATATGTTCTTTACGTTGAGCTGTAGTGTTGTTAAACGAGTCTTAGAACTTCTGCATTCATCCTAGAGTCGTGGTTTTCTCATGAAGTTTATATTAAGTTGAATTAAGCACAGTTCAGAGCAACATGCAACTGTTTCAAATTATAATTTTATGCATGACAGTTTGCTGATTTGATAATAAGATAGGGCAGAAGTGTTCCAATTCCATGATGCAAAACATTTGTATTGAAAGAAAAACTCAATTTGCTGATGAATACTGTAACCGCTATACACTGTTTGTTTTAGGATCCATTATTAAAGGCATGGCATTTCGAAGACTTATACGCTATCAGTTTGTTTATCATTTGTAGCTGCGCATAAAGGTTTTGTTTGCATAAACGCATATTTGAACAATTAATCTATCTTTGCCGTCTTTTTGTCGGCGCGGGAAAAAAAGTCATAATAGTAGTTAAACTAATAAACTTATACTAATGCTTCTGCTGCTGGTTGTGCAGATGTTGATGCTACTGCAACTACTGTTAATACTACTTTATTACTACTACTTCTACTACTGCTGCTGCTTCTGCTGCTGCTGCTGCTGCTACTACAACTACTACTACTACTACATCACTACTGCTACTTCTACTACTACTACTACTACTACTACTACTACAACTACTACTACTACTACTACTACTACTACTATTACTACTACTACTACTACTACTACTACTACTACTACTACTACTTCTACTACTACTACTACTACTACTACTACTACTACTACTACTACTACTACTACTACTACTACTACTACTACTTCACTACTACTGCTGCTGCTACTACTACTACTACTACTACTACTGCTACTACTACTACTACTACTTCTACTACTACTACTACTGCTACTACTACTACTACTACTTCTACTACTACAGTATAATTGCAATAACTCGAGCTGGCGATTTCTAGAAAACTGGCGATTACTCGAGCATTAAAGGAAGTCTCTAACATTTTCCTTTAATTTCTATTTAAAAATACCATTTCACACCTAATTAACTGGCAATTATTCGAAGACACTTTCTTGTGTGGTCGGTGCTAAGAATTTTCGAGTTGTGAAAACAGCGCAATCAAGCACACACAAAACGCTTGACACAGACCGGGAACTACAGATGCTCTGGTCTCTATCGCGAAACATCTTACTTCATCAGTTCCGGCGCCTAATGGGTTGCGACAGTCTTCAATCTTAGTATTTGCACAACAGAAGTCTGACTGAATGTTAATTGAATGCAAACGGTGTAGTGATCATGTTGTTTTTCGTGAAGTGTTTTCATGCGCATGTACGTACCTTGTGTGCTATTTTACATATGCTACATGCACATTGAATATTGTTTGAATATTTTTGATTATATATGTGTTATGTATGTATATTGATAAAATTTAATGAATGAACAATCATTCTTATTGTTTAGTTCAGTATACTGTAACCTTAGGCGATTTTTACAAAGCCTTTTTACCGAGAACCGTCTTATATGTAAATAAAGGTTTGCGATCAGAAGTTAAGCATCACCGACCGAAACAGTGAAAACAAATAATACCATGGATTACTCGACACCTGCGATAACTCGAGCATCGAGGTCAGTCCCGTGCTACCTCGAGTTATCGCAGTTTTACTACTACTACTACTACTACTACTACTTAAAAGTATTTCGTGTAAATCAACTGCGACAAATATACAACATTTTAAAGAAAGTAAAGTCTTCGTCCAGGAAATGACGCTTTATTTCGTTTTCAAATGTATGCATGCATTTCTATGATTACACTAATGTATGTATATATTTTATTATCACCAACACTATTTGGTTTTAGAAATTAATTGAAATCGAGTGAGATATTGATTATGTAACAAAATATGAGCGAAATTTCCGCACATGACTTTGTTACTACGATTTCTATATCCATACAAATCTTTTAAAAAATCCCATTAGGAATAAATTACCTTTGTGTTTTATTGCTGATACAATTTGAGGTTAAAATATTTTTAAAAGCTTTATAACGTATGCTTTAAAACTTCATGTTACAGGTTTTACAGGGACAAATATTGATCGTTTATTCAATTAAACTACTTGAAGGGATACAACTTTCTCTGGCAGGCCTGTCATTGCGGCCTAGAATTGTGCCCCTTGAGCTGTGAAAATTATAGTGCGTCCTAGATGAGGACGAGATCTACCCATGTATGTTACTTTTGAGTTCCTATTATTTGAAACAGTTCAAAAATAAAATTATATTTAATTTTTAAATTCTTCAGTGACGAGGCGCTTTTCACGAATAGTATCCGCGTTCAATCCCCGATCGTAATCACAATTGATTATGTTTATGTTATAATATTGTTCTATTTCAGATTAAGGATATATTTTTAAAATTGTAAAAACACAACTTATGTAACAATCAAAATGAAAAATACATTTTAATCTACCTCTCCATTGCGGGATCTTAGTTATGGGTGCACGCCAAGAAATCGGAAGGTCCCTGATTCGATTCATGTTCAGACCACCGAAATAAGGGAATGTTCCGTGGCTGCATACTGCATGTAAACGGACGACTTATACCCAAGTGAGCGGGACAAGGGATACATGTCAATGTAGGTTGAAGAAAGATGAGTCTTAAATCATAATCAGACTATGAACGCATGCCTTTACTTTTTACCATGTTAATAAAATGCACAACTCACACATGTCATGCAAACAACGGCCTTAATCAACATTTACAATTTTACAGAAACGTAACATTTTATTTAAGAAGACTGTCCTCAAAGAAAGGTTAGTCAGAGCTGATTTGTATTCCTAACGCACTTCTAACTGATGATCCATGGACTGCGTTATGTAAGTATCACAAGTTTGGCCGTTGTCTCTTACTGGCAAACGCATGTTCCCGTCAAGTATTCAAGTTTGGCAGTTGTTTCTTACTGGCAAAATTATGTACTTTATAACGGGTACACCAGCTTACGCAGGAAAAGCGTGAGTTGGTGAACTTTACGTCGTGATATGACATTAACGACAATAAATCCTGTAAGAAAACAACAGCAACGAAAAAATCAAAGGCTTTAAATTCTGACGGAAACTAATAATGAACTTGTTTTGCACCAAATGTTTAATATGATTTCCTTTTTGATTATTATCAATATGTTTGGAATGTTTTAACACGTGGATGTACGGTACCTAACAGAATCATATTGCGATTAACGTTCACATAAAATGCCCTATAATTTGAATCCACCGTGAATGTATCACACTAGTGTTACACTTGAGTATGCATTATATTTAACAACATAATAGGCGAAATATTTGCAATAGACTTGGAATGTGGGTACCATGATTTAAAATCGACCAGTATTACTATGAATAAGTTTGCGGCTACCGGAACATTTCGGCCTATTCGGCTTGTTATGTGCGAAGGAATTAAATTTCATCTTCTGCTGCTATATTATTGTTCATATCACGCACAATACTAATTAGCACTGTTTGTAAAGCAATCTGCTAAAAGACGACAGTGTCACGTAAAATTGAAAAAGAAAACAACAACATTTACCATAACCAGCTCGTCAGACGAAATCGTTTTTAATTCAAATGAACGTTCAAGCAAGCCAGTATAACGGCTAAACCTTAAAACAGATTGGACAAACACTTGACTAGTCATATAATTTTTGTACACCAGTTTCTGTATTTATTACTTTGTTCTTCAGAAAAGTTAAATGTTCTCGGAAAATAAATCGCTAGCTTTTGTGAGAAGCACTTACTGTTACCAATTTAAAAAAACAAATGTTAGGCTAAACAAAAACATCGTTGTCTGATTTTGTTTTACATTCTTTCGGGAGATTTATATTGTGTAATGTTTCTATCCTCTATACTCTGTTCTTGTTTATAGTACCTTATAATTTAAGACATAACATTAAATACTGCATAGTCAAGCAGCTAGGTCATCAAGTGCGAAGCGTAGTAACGTAGTCGCTCTTGACTATTTGAACAGTTGTGCAACACATTTGTGCGACTGATTGCATTTGAACAATATATATATATATATATATATATATATATATATATATATATATATATATATATATGGTTGAGAAAAAACACTGGATCCAAAACGGATGCAAGAACAGAAAGCATTAATAATAGATTGGAGAAATATGCTGTTCAAACAGTGCTAATTACATATTTTATACATATGCCCTAGCGCTTTCGACTTTTCGTCTTCATCAGGGGCTTGTCAACACAGATATGGTTGTACATGCAATATTGGACAGTGGAAAGTTCTAAAAATAGATAATTCAAAATTGATTGATCGAAACTCACCGATAAAAACGTGCACTCGCCTAGAGCCGTGTCCGTATTGTTACAGGCTAATTGAATGTTCGTAGTGATTTACAATAGACTGGCTCCAGATTCATTTTAGCAATGAGTCACGCAGAAAACATTTGACATCTGCCAAAACACAACCCTCTAAAATATGATGTATGTGTTTTGAAGACTCCATTATGTGTCATTTTTGTTTATTCCATATGGAGCAAGGGTGTTCAGTCGCCTTATCCAATATGTCTCCCGCGACTTGCGTTGCTCGTCGGACCACTGTGTATTTGCTTCTATACAATTCAGAATGATATTGTCAAACGAGTTGCCCGATTCGCTGAAATGTGCGGCAACGGGAGACCTATTGAATTTGCGAGTTTTCCAGTCGGACCTATGCAGATTCATGCGTATGTTCAATGCCATTTTTGTCTCGCCAACATATTGCTTGTTACATATACTGCACGTCATCAGGTATACGGCATTTGCAGTTTTGCAGTTATGTTTACCTTTAATGGATGAAATGGCACCAGATGTGGCTTTGAAAGTATTTGATGGGCGCATCATTTTGCATGTTTGGCACCGACTGGTGCCGCATGGTTTTGATTCTCCAAGAACAGCTTCTTCGGATTTTGGTGTTATTTTGGCACGTACAAGAATGTCCCTGATACTTTTGGGTCTTCTGTATGCCAAAATGGGCTGTTCAGGAAATATACGTTTAAGCTTGTTTGATTTTTCGATTGTGGTCCAGTGGCGGTCAATGATGTTTTTTATTTTTGGTAGCCCTGGATGGTAAGTGACCACAAACGGTATGCGAGTGTTTGGCGTTTTGCTTTTGTATTGGAGTAGGTCCTCCCTATGTATATTGCCGGCTTTGGTTATGGATTGGGATACGTTCGTGTCATTGTACCCACGTCTGCATAATTGGTCGGATAGCTCCTTTGTTCGGATTTCAAAATCTGATTTTTGGGTACAAATCCGCCGTATTCGAAGGGCTAAGCTAAATGGTATATTCCTACAGCAGTGTGGTGGATGGCAGCTTGTAGGTAGAAGGTACTGGTGGCTATCTGTGGGTTTTGAATAAAGGTCGGTTTATTCATTTATTCTTGCGCGTTGATGCCATATGGTCGGTATGTCCTTAGTTTTGACTTCCACAATTGCTCCATGGTTTTGCGGTACTCGTCCGACCCGCTGAGATTTTCGACTCCCATTATTTGGAAATCGTCCATGGAATGTCCGTCGGTGTAGAAATGTTCAGCTACCGGGTCACTGTGCTGTATGCGAATACGCGACAGATTCAATATGTCGCTGGTACAGAGTTCCGCCGGTCTCTCCCACATACACGCCACATACACGAACCTGCGACAGCGACGACAGTTGACCGCGTACACAACATTGGATGATTTGCAATCAACAGTGTTTCTTACGCTGTACTTCCTGCCGCTGGGATCTGTGAAATATTCCGCCGTCATCATGTACGTGCAAATGGCGCATTTCTGCGCCCCACAGGGCCGCTCATATTGGGTTTTCGGAAGAACATCCTATTGTGTTTTTGTGCACTAGGATGTCTTGCAGGTTGCAATCCCGTCTGAAGGCTACTAAAGGGGGCTCAGAGAACACTTCCTTCATTCTATCAGACGTGTGCAGCGTGTGTAGATGTCTACGGATGATACTGCCGATGTTGGGTAGTGCGCGCGAAAACGTTATCACCAGCGGAATCCTTGTATTATACTCCGAGTCTGTCTTTTCGCGTAAAAGGTCCTATCTAGTTTTATTGTCGACCTTTATTAATTCGGTCTCCACAAACGCCCCGTCATATCCACGGTTCACGATCTGTGTTTTCACCGCCTGTCTTTGCTTCCGGTAGGCAACCTCCTCTGAACAGATTCTTTTCGCACGCACACCCAGACCATATGGTATTGCTTTTTTTGTAGACTCCGGGTGCGAAGAATCCCTGTGAAGGTACAGGTGTTTATCGGTAGGCTTAGTATATAGGTCGGTTTGAAGGCGTCCGTTCCGTATTAATGTCACCGTGTCCAGGAACTCTAGTTTTTCTGAAGAATAGCGGAGCTCGAGTTTAATGCGAGATTCCATTTCCTTGTGTGTGGAAAGTTTTAAGTGCCTCGATACCATCTGTCCATAAGCCCCACACATCATCCACAAACCGGAAGTAAGCGAGTGGTTGCTTTTCTGACCGCCGGAACAGTGTCTCTACGCAAGCACCCATGTAGGTTGATGCATAGTTCAGCCCGAGGCGTGAGCCAATAGCCGTCCCTTCTGTCTGTATAAAGTGTTCGTCGTTGAATGAGAAAGTGTTTCTCTCCAACACAGTGTCCATCATCACGATGACGTCCTCTGTAGGAATTTCCGGGTCCGTTCGCCTGTTTAAAGCGTCTATAGCAGCAGCACGGGCCTATATATATATATATACCAATACATAGTGCCAGTTACGCGGTCTCTGTAGTTTTCAGACTGTACTTACGAGGTCAATATAAAAAACGGGGTCTATATACAACCCCGCAATCTAGGCTCCTTTAATTACTATGAGGGGGGTGTAGGGGAGGTAATGCAATCAAATCTCACAATAAGGTCTTAAATCGAAAACCACAATCAGGTCTGAAATTGAAATTGTATATACCTCGCAAATAAGTTCGCTATATATTTCCTTGTATAAGACGTTAAATAAATGACGTATTTATATACAATAATAATAGTAGGTACCCCTATATACCTTAATTCGTGTTTATATCGGATAAAAAAGGGTATGGAGATACATGTATTTAAAGTGGGAACCCCATAACCTATTTCTAAATCAGAGACCCCGTAACTGGCCATATGTGTGAATATATATATATATATATATATATATATATATATATATATATATATATATATATATATATATATACTGCCTTATAAGTTAAGTGCATTAGACACATAGTGTTTCCTTTTTATACCAGCAGCTATGTTATAAATACATCCGCATTTAATATAGCGATTAATGTAAACAATTCCCCACAATCATACATAAACAAAATTCGACATTGTGTGGTCTAACTGTTCGATTTGAAATACGTATTTTAATAACAGTGACGGTATTCTTCCAAAAACCTTGTAGTGCTATTTCATTTAATATGGCATGATCGGCATATTATCTCTTGAAACTAGACGTCTTATGACTTCATTTGATCGTTTGATTAAATGTTGATGTGTATGCGTCTCCTTTTTTGCAAGCAGAATTATATGCATATTGCTATAATATTGCCACATACTGTTGAACACGTATTGGTTCTGAAAGTTATCGACACAAAATTAAACTGCGCCATATGAAAATGCTAGCAAAACATCATGTTTTGACTCGCAAGTTTGACACTTATACGAAAACTTTGTGAAAGTTGTTAAGATACGTCCGAATGTTTGACATTGTACGTCATTCTTTTGATTTACGTTTTAATTTGGAGCAGTCAAAAAGGATATAATTTTAAAAATGAAATAATATAGCGGCATTAAATTCAAAATACTTGTTATGCATACAACATGATGGTCTTGTTTTCTACAGCGAATGCAGATAATTGATAATGTCACAGTTCGAAACATCACAGATACATTATATTTGCATGCCACAATGCAGAGAACATGGCACAAATATATATATGAGCCATGTCGTCAAAAAACCTGTATTTTTGACTAAATTTCACATTTTTTGTTTTCTATAAATTGATTAAGACTGTTCTGTGCTTGTTATTATGATACCAAATTTAAAGATATAGCCCCATTACTTACTGAGAATCTTTTATTTTAGTAAAAGAACTGCAGAGGTGTTTTGACGTTAACAATGTTTACAACGTTTTCAAGTATAAATCGCATTCAGATGTATGTTACATCAAAATCTACACTTATGAATAAGACATACAATAAAATTTAACAACACATTTATTTTTTTAAAATATATGTTATCAGATATATATTTGTTCTAAAAATAGTTGTGATAAACGTAAAACTGTAATCTAACATGCGTTGCTTAGCAACAAAGTCCACTATGTTTACATCGACCAGCAAACCATACAGTTTAAATCTTTCTTTTTTTCTAAAGCAATCTCACATATTTTCAAAACATATCATTTAGTTTTTCATAGGAATACACACATCATGTTTAAAACAAACACTATCAATTACACCATCAAAACATAAACCAACAATGCCCAATAAAAATAATAAAAATAATTTCACTGTGTTGAAATGCTAGATTGTAATTTCCCAAAAGTGCTTTTCCTTAAAAATTAAGAGTCGAGTAACCTTTAATCATATCTACTTTTTACACTTATCTATTTTCTTATAATTATTCTTAGCATGTTCACAATTTAGAATTCTTCGTTTGACATGATTTCTATAGAAACAAGCAGAAGGGCATACACATATTTCATTCGATATGAAAAAGTGTTATTTATATGTGTTATAAATAAACCAATGTATTCAAACAGACATTTAAGGATATCAAAAAAGTTCAAGAGAATAAGTTTAAAGTCATGTCATTCGCCTGAAAATATTGATATTATGTGTGCAATTTTTTTGCCGTAGATGCCATAGGTGCGAAAACATAACTATAGTTGTGTTTCTGGGCAAGGGCAAGTAACATTCTTGTTAGTATCGCTGAGATATGGCCTGACAACTTTGTACAAGTAATCCTGTTTGTTTTGGATGAGTCTTATGGCATCTACAATCTGCGGTCGTTGATATGGAATATGGACGCCATCCATATCCACAGTAACCTTGACCCTTGGACATCCGACTCCCGTGCGCATTGTGACCACACCAGGCCCTTCCGTCGAATAATGTCGTTCAAACTTTTTTTTACTAAACAAATCAAACCATGTATTTGTTAAAATGTTTAAAACGTGTTTAAACTTTGCTAACATAAGGATACGTTATCTAATTAGATTTTTTACGAAATACACAGCACAATGCAATGAACGATGCGTTAGTGGAAATACCCTGTATTACTCACCATAGGCTAGTGTCATTATATTGACACGAAGAAAGCGATACAAGTGTACATTGTTCACCATATTTATTCAAGGATTGCCGATTCAGTCATCCCTTTTAAGCGTGAAACAGTAGACTGAAAATGATTTTTGCTTTGTATACGCACCACACCATGCTAGAACTTGACTTTAAACAAACATGGACAAGACATAAAAATATTAATGTTTTGCCGATGTATGTTTCAACAAAAGGCGCTTTGTTCCATTCATAAGAGTTTCTTTAAACGAAAATGGTTGACCGTTGTCGAGCGCAGCATTTGTACAAATGAATAGTTGAATAGTGCCTGAATCGTTTGTAGAAACAGAGTATGAATTGTTCAAATTTATATCAAATGTTTGCTTTCCGTAACTGTTATCGTACAATGTCAAATACTGATCGAAGCTTCCCGTACACTTTTTAAGTTCAAGCACCTGAACAATCTGTATAAACAGAACTCACGCCAATTAACATGTTTTGTACATTGCGCTCTAATTGTGTAATTATTGACATGAGATAGGACATCAAATATGTTAGCGTTTATGATTTAAATAGTTTCTTGTTTTTTAGCGATTTTACTGCGTCACCTTTTTTGCGGACGTGCACATAACATGTTTCGCACGTTGCTGTGTTTAATGTTCAAAATAGGAATTTCGTTAACAAAGGTGTCAAAATCCACATTCACACAAAAATTGATAACATTATTAACATACTGATTGTGGTAGTGATGATAGTTTCACTTTGTCCAATTAATTTACCACGTGATACAATAATAACACAGTTGTTGTTTTTTGTTTAATTTATATATGCAGCCGTTTGTAACGCAATCCTGGAAGCAAATTTGTGTCCACCTTTACCTGTACATGTGCTTGTGTATTTTATTAAAGCGTGTGCAACATTAAAATGGAATTGTATTAGGTTATATGGTTAAAGAGTCACTTAAAGCAATGGCAGTCGAATTTGTTGTATAAGCTTGAGTATTTAAAAGGTATTGCAGATATCGCCATTTTCACGATCTTAAATAACCTATGCTTGATTATTTGCCTTATTGCGAACACTTCGTTCGCAAGTTATACTTGAATCGACCTGTGTTAATAGTTTTCGCTTTTCAGTTAACGCCTTACACATTCCCGACAAAGACTCCTGACAGTTTCTAAACATACTGCAACGACAAACGCACTAAAACCTCGTGACGCTATCGAACGGTTTGCTTCTTGACTCTTTCGAATCAGTTTCGATACATTGTGACGAGCATCGGAAATTATTCGAACTTGTTCGGCGTGATTGGCCATGTACACCAGACAGTAAGGTGTTGCAAATAACATTCAGGTACTCAGTCAGATGTGTCTCTCGAGAAACTATCGGGGTATTTTTGGTTTTAAGGAGTCAAATTGATTTCGTGAAATAAGAGTCGGCACGGAATCAGGACATTGTTTATAAAAACTAGATGTTCGTAGTGTTGTCTGAAGGGATCTTACTTATCAGACCAACGTTCATTAATTGAAATTGTGCCTTCGTGTCTGTGTACTATTGTCATTGTAGAAAAGTCACCATTAATTCCTGCCATCGTACTCTCGCCGTTGTTTAAAGGTCACCCTTTATTCCTGTCATCGTACCAAACTAATTGCAACATCCGCCATTTTTCGCCTACGTCAATGTCATCATCGATGCACCATCCTGCTGTACGACTTCATAGCCTTATCATTTAACAAATGTCGTTGAGTCTACCAGAAATCGCCCATACAACATGAATCATACTGAATCGTACGTGAATCCGTAACACGTGTTGTACTCGTGCGTCGCCTTGTAAAATGCATTCATCTTGAAATGAATAAAATGCGAACATTATTGAACCCGACATAGGAAATGGTGCTTTGGTTAGGTTCTCGTTCGTTTTTGAATAAATAAAAACCGAACCCCGACCGTACACAAGTATGAAGTCCCAAGTGTGTCCAACTGTGTACATTTCGATAATACAAAGGCAGATTGTGAAAGGACGTTGATACCTTGACATAAAAACACGATGACGAGTGATTCAAAGCAGATCAAACATTGACACGTAGACAGGATGACAGATAGTGCAAAGACGATGGTACATTGCCAATAAGTCATGATGACGGACAGTACAAGGACGACGGTACATCGACAAGAAGTAACCAAGCAGAATGGTGCAAGGATGACGGTTCATTGACAAGAAGTCAACAAGGTTGATAGTACAAGGGCGACGGTAGCATGATCCGAAGTCACGATGACGGATTGTGCAAGAAGGATTTACCTTTAAACAAAGTGAAGATGATGGATGGTTTAAGGAGAATTGTACATTATCATTATGCTCGATAACGGATGGATTAAAGAAAATGGTGCCTCGATACAAATGCACAATATCGGATGGAGCAAAGAAGATGGTACCTTGATACGAATGCACGATGACAGATGGAGCCGAGAAGATGGTACCTTGACACGAATGTACGATGATGAACGGCGCAAAGAAGATGGTACCTTGACACAAATGCACGATGATTGATGGAGCAAAGAAGATGGTACCTTGACCCGAATGCACGATGCCGGATGGAGCAAAAAAGATGGTACATTAACACGAATGCATGGTGATAGATGGAGCAAGGAAGATGGTACATTGATACGAATGCACGATGATGGATGGAACAAGGAAGGAAGATAGTACACGGGTACGAATGCACGCTGACGGATGGAGTAAAAACGATGGCACCTTGATACGAATGCACGACGACGGATGGAGCAAGGAAGATGGCACTTGACACGAATGCACGATGCCGGATTGAGCAAGGAATATGGCACCTTGACAGGAATGCAAGATGACGGATGTAGCCAGGAAGATGGTACCTTGACAGGAATGCACGATGACGGATGAAGAAACTTGAAACTTGCTAATTTGATGAAACGCCTATTTATATAATTATATTCAATGGCGTTGTACAAAACATATATATGTACATAATATTGATAAAAAATAAGAGGTATTGATAATATTATGCAGCATTAATTAAAGGATTAATGATCTAAATATGTGTGATATAAATAATAATACTGTAAGAAACTTAAGCAATAAAACAATACCGACTAAACTATTAAAACACAGTAAAAGTAAAATATTATGTAATAAATTGATATAACTAGGGTTAAGACAATAATTATAATGATTTTATGAGCAAATATTTGGCAAAATAAAGACACTGTTTTTCATTAACTAAAAGGATACGTAAAAGGATTTTTCTGCACTCTGGCTGTCGAATCCCACATCTTTTTGTCACCTGTCACCCTTAAGGACACTTATTTTGGGTTTTAACCTTATTTGAACTATCGTGACTACAAGTCACAAATAGACTGACCAAGTGTGACTACAAGACACAACTTTAAGGTTAAAATTACAGTGTGACTATAAGACACAACTAGAGGGCTAAATGACAGCTGGTTGATGTAACTCAATCATTGAGCAAAGAAGCCCTAATGATTCTTGGTTTACAGTCACTTGTACAATACATATCATTTTCGAGCAAAGAAGCCCGCACAATTCTTTAATTTCTTGGTCCTCCGAGTACTAGTGACAAATAAGCCCGTACAACTGAGTCTCGATTTTATTTTTAAATCACAGGTATTCAAATTAAAATAGGTTGTAAAAGTCTCTGAAGAGAAATGTTTCAAATTCCTTTTGAAAATGTCTATTGAGGCGGAAGTCCGGATGCTTGATGGAAGGTCATTCCACAGTTTCGGACCAACAACTCCGAAACTCCTGTCCAAGAATGTTTTTCTCTTTGCGCGTTTCACATCATAACATCCGTTATACAAGACGGTAGATCGTAGGTTACGTGCTGGTACTTTTTCTTTTAAAAGTTCTGTAAGGTATTTTGGCGCGTGACAAACAAAACAATTATACATGAAGGCCAGTAATTTGAATGTTTTCCTTGCTTTTACTGGTAAAAAATGAAGTTCATACAAAGCATCTTTTGAACTGTCATATTTCTGTCGGCCGAGTACCAATTTGGCACACATGTTTTGGATACGTTGCATTTTGTTTATTTCACATTGAGCTGTTCCATACAAGATCAGATTACAATAATCCAGATGGGATATTACCAAAGACAAAACAAGTATTTATGTTGCTTCTTTTGTTTAGTATTTCCTTATGTTTTTGATTTTAAGGAGCAAAGAAGATGATAAATTTGATACGAATGCACGATGACGGATGGCGCAATGAAGATGGTACATTGAAACGAATGCAAGATGACGTATGTTGCAAAGAAGATGATACATTTAATACGAATGCACGATGATGGATGGAGCAATGACGATGGTACCTTGAAACGAATGCAAGATGACGTATGTAGCAAAGAAGATGATACATTTGATACGCATGCACGATGACGGATGGCGCAAGGAAGATGGCCTTGATACCAATGCAAGATGACGTATTTAGCAAAGAAGATGATACATTTGATACGCATGCACGATGACGGATGAGGCAAGGAAGATAGTACATTGGTACGAATTCATGAAGAATGGAATAAGACCGCTGACATAACGCTATGATTATAGTACGAGTTGAAGGGTATAACGGCACGATGACATGAGGTTATGAATACGCTTGTTTACGGAAGAAATTGCGATGACATGAACATCGTTAACGAATGGTATAAAGATGATTGTAGATGACGCACCAGCACGTTTACAGATTATATAAAGACCATGTTTCATACAATGGTTGAACGGACAGTATATGACTCAAACGCATGATTACTGTGGACGGTGGCGATTACATATTGGTAAAACTACAACAACGTGATAGAACGTTCCTTGTAAAAATGTAAATTTCTGTGTTAGAAACACATTTCTATAATGTAACTGTGTATCTCTAACAGTCATTTAAAGTTGAACACATGAATCGCCATAAAATGACTAAACTTACTTAAGGTTTGTTATTGATCATGTTAATGTCTTTACGTGATTACTTAGTTTCTTTTGGTATATGAATTGCATGATTTTTAAGTTCATGGAAATCTGTGCTGTCGGCTGAAGTATAAAATGTTTTTAACCAAACTTTTAATTTATCGAAATATAATGCCTTTTGAACATTGAAATATATTTTAAGTGTAAACAGATAGTCCAAAACTATTTCAAATCAAAATTAATCATATGAACCAGTGTTTTATTGCACTCGTTGGCCTTATATCCGACGCGACCATTAAACATAACTTAATAAAAGTGTCAAAGATAATGTTCTGAAAATATACCATTTAAATATGACATTGCATATTGCTCCTCAAAATAACTGAACAAACAGCTTGTTATTTCAAATAATGATTCTAATCTTACGTATGACAATTACGCGTGCAATGCGTCTCAAAATGACAGTTCATAATCAGCCTGTAATTATGAATAATTATTAGTTATTAAAAATTCACCATGTCTAAAGGATCCGATTATTGCACAACCCAGTGTTAATCGAAATGCGCTGCGATCAAAGCTTGAACAATGCACTAATCCACAACGTATAATGAGACGCTAAATTCGGAACAGATACGAACAGTTTTTAATTAATATCATGCAACAGCCGTCATTTGAATTGTATTCGAATGCTCCTTTGATATTCTTTTTTTGTAAAGCATGAATGTCGGCGTGAACAGTCATCAAGCCAAAAGAATAGCAACCCGGTTATCCAAATGATTTAAGTTACATTTTCCACTGAACTTCAGCCTTTGTTAGTTGAGGCGTGTTTTGTGTTAATACATATGAATGATGAGAAGTGCCATAAATTAAATAAATTTCTTCTGTGTTCGTTGCGTCTCTGATCAATGCGATAGCAAACGTGTTTGTATCGTCAAACAATCATATCGATGTAAAAATATTGTGTGGCAGGTATAGCGTTTCAAAAACTATTATAAGATATCGTTTGATACTAACATGCACCGACTTACATCGAAAACGACGCTTACTGAATTATTATCTTTATAAATAACGCGTTCAGTAACATAAACAGAAAATGATAAATAATAAATGAACAGAATTTAATAAAGGTTGAGTGAGTTGATTTACTTATTTACTTATAATACAACTTGATTCAATTAAAAAGCCAGAACATGTATATTTATCAAAAATACTACATAAACTACATTAGTTTTTAAAGTAATACTCTTTGTAAACGCCTTATTGATAACTAGGGAATTAAGTTCGTGTAAAGAAGAGTGGATTTTGTTTCGTTTTCATTTTTACATTAGCCATATCCAAACAACAAACTCATCGGATGTAGCACTTCCTCTTAGGAAGCCGTAGATGTTCTGTCCCGACAACTAAAAACACCAAATATATATATCTTTATATCGTACCGACAAAGGAAAACACTAAATGTTGTTTATCTTTATATCGTACCGACAATGGAACACATCAAATGCTGTTCACCTTTACATCGTCCCGACAAATGAAAACGTAAAATGTTGTTTACCTTTATATCGTCCCAACAAATGAAAACACCAAATGTTGTTAACCTATATATCGTCTCAACACATGACAAAAAAGTTGTTAAATTTGTTATCGCCTCGACACATGAAAACACCAAATGTTGAATACCTGGAGACTACTACTACTACTACTCCTACTACTACTACTACTACTACCACTACTACTACTACTACTACTACTACTACTACTACTACTACTACTACTACTACTACTACTACTACTATTACTACTACTACTACTTCTACTACTACTACTACTACTACTACTACTACTACTACTACTACTACTACTACTACTACTACTACTACTACTACTACTACTACTACTAGTACTACTACTACTACTACTACTACTACTACTACTACTACTACTACTACTACTACTACTACTACTACTTCTACTACTACTACTACTGCTACTACTACTACTACTACTACTACTACTACTACTACTACTACTACTACTACTACTACTACTACTACTACTACTACTACTACTACTACCGCTTCTACTTCTACTACTACCACTACTACTACTACTACAACTACTACTACTACTACTACTACTACTACTACTACTACTACTACTACTACTACTACTACTACTTCTACTACTACTACTACTACTACTACTACTACTACTACTACTACTACTACTACTACTACTACTACTACTACTACTACCACTACTACCACTACTACTACTACTACAACTACTACTACTACTACTACTACTACTACTACTACTACTACTACTACTACTACTACTGCTACTGCTACTACTACTACTACTACTACTACTACTACTACTACTACTACTACTACTACAACTACTACTTCTATTACTACTACTACTACTACTACTACTACTACTACTACTACTACTACTACTACTACTACTACTACTACTACTACTACTACTACTACTACTACTACTACTACTACTACTACTACTACTACTACTACTACGACTTCTACTGCTACTTCTACTGCTACTGCTACTGCTACTGCTACTGCTACTGCTACTACTACTACTACTACTACTTCTACTACTACTACTACTGCTACTGCTACTGCTACTGCTACTGCTACTGCTACTGCTACTTCTACTGCTACTGCTACTGCTACTGCTACTGCTACTGCTACTACTACTACTACTACTACTACTACTACTACTACTACTACTACTACTACTACTACTTCTACTACTTTTACTACTAGTAATGAAGATTTTGACTGTGTTAGGAGTCAGACAAGGAAAATCATTATCGCAATTCCTATTTTCTATATTTTGAACGACTTAGAAGTATATTATATGTTAAACGGTTTTACAGGTATAGCTATTGGTATGCTAAAATTAGTTATGTTGTTATATGCAGATGACATTTTATTTTATGATTTCCGATGGTTTATAGAGAAATAAGAGTGAATTAAAACTAATAGTTCACTGTGTCAAAGACTGAAAAATAACAGTACAAATTAACGTTATTTTCAAGTGTTTTACAAGACCTATTTTTATATATCTTTTAATTCCCCATTGTGAACCCCATGGGCGACTACTCTGCATTGAATGTTTATAAAAACATACGGATTAGCTTCCTTTGAACATACATGTAAAAGCATTTCGGTCGCCCAACATGGAATTGTATTGTCCGGAATGGCAAAAATACAAAAAATATCAATTATAAGAATACAATAATATAAAAAAATGATTTTGGTGGAATATCGATTTTAATTCAGTCGTGATCATAGACAAAATATGTTTTCACTCGTGGCGCACTGCGCCACTCGTGAAACATAATTTTCTATGAGTACGAGTGAATTAAAATCAATATTCCACCAAATCCAACACGGATTCTTTAACCCTTTCGTCGCTGACACACAACTGTGTCTAAAGCTTGATGGTGCTGGAAATAAATTTTAATGGCCAGCACATCATCTTTCAATATGTACTTCCGTCCTCAGACAATACACCAAACTCGTTATAAATTGCATACGCCTTCTTGTCGTCAAATGCCTCCATGTCAATTCTTAGTTTTCGCGATCGATACTTAGTCATGTGATAGATATACTCGTTTCCCAACTTCTTACTTCTAACGTCTTATTTCTGGAAAGCAAAGTCATCTGTTGATGAATATCCCAAAAAATATAATTGAAAATAATCCGATAAGCTTATTGTTGACCAAAATGTGTTGGCATTGTGTCTCAACCTCAAATGGTTCATATACCCACAATGTCAAAACAGTCATAAACTGTGATGGAAAACGAACACGGTTTTCCATCTAAACTGCGTAGATATCTTAAAGGGATTTTTTCACGTTTTGGAAAATTGACAAAATTGAAAAAAAAATGTTTTAGATTTTCAAGTTTTTATTTTAGTTATGATATTTGTGAGGAAACAGTAATACTGAATATTTACCATGGTCTAATATAGCCATTATATTCATATTTTGACGATTTAAAAACCTGAAAATTATAAAGCGTTGCAACGCGAAACGATTGAATAATTTGCAACAAAGATTGCTTATATAAACTATAAAATACGTCTCTCATACATACTTGGCAGGATGGCCGAGCGGTCTTATTGGTTTTTACTTCAGGACTCAGGGGATCACTGGTTCGAGCCCTGCTGCGAGCTACTTTATTTCCTTTTTTAATTTTATTCTTGATGTTTTACTGGAGCTTTTAAGACCCAATGTTTACATTTATCAATATAAAGCATTTAATGACAAACTTCACAACACGCCAAAATCTGTGAAAAGGCCCCCTTAAATGAGAGTTGATCCATATTGTGTTGCTATTATGCTATTAGTTTGGATGTTTACGAGGGATATTCCCTTTTCTTACATTTTGCAAAGTTATAAGTATACTTACATACAAATAAAAGCAAAATGATAAGTGATTCTTAAAACGTATATTTAAATATTTCCGGAAGCCTTTTCAAATCACACATAATCAGAAGTGCGACTAATCGGAGCATGCAATTAAAATCCATTACAACATGTTAAAAAAGAACTTTCTTGAAGTATCTATTGTTGTATATTCTAAAAAAAATAATTGTAAGAGATATCAAAAGTAATATCATACCAAGATTTTGCATCATTTAAGCAATACACATCAGTATAAATAACATGTTTATTGCTGTTGTACTGAAATTCCATATTGAAGCAAAAGAAGTGTTTTGAAAACATGGATTTTAAGTGTACGTTAGTAAAAAAAATTGTTCAACCTCTACACTGACATTTGCATGTATCATAAAGACAAATGTAGTAGATGTTATGGGTATACGATTTTTCCCTCCCTTAAAAACAAAACTAACTTAAAGATCATTTAAGCAATTACTGTTAGGGCAGATATTCAATACACGGCACATCGACAATGACCAATGTTTCATAACCTTGTATCAGACTCGGACATACTGTTTTTAGTTGTTGGATATTTCTCAGCACTTATTAATTAACCCTTGAGTGATCAACTTTTGGCTTGTACAGATGAGATATAACTGTGATTTTTTGGGGCGTATTGAAGAGTTACAGGAAACTGTTTTTAAGAAATTTAATAAATGAAAGATTGCTGATTTGAAATTGTTGTTCTAATGGAAAAGTGTGTATTACTTGATGCAAAACATTGTATGTTTATACAATCTGAGCCAGCCCTGTATTAGATTCCATTATTAAAGGGCATATAGACAGAAAAATAAGTCATTAAATAAAATGTAACTGTCAATTTTGCTTAATAAGTATTAATGTAATTTGATTCTATCATGAAGTTCTTGTTTTTGCTGCTGATGTTGCTACCGCAGTTCGACTTTTCTGAGCTTTACTATGTTTAAATAACAAAACGATTGCTTACTAGCGTATTTCCTTAATTAAACCAGAGCTCGAGCAGTATATAATATCGCTGTATAAATGTTTATTTTAACTTTTTATAACATAATACAACTATCCTATAATTCTGGCAACAGTCGGCTCGGCTGTCGCAAAATAACTGTTTCCGACCGACTAATGACGATATGTATGAAAGTGAAAAAATTGTATACATTGTTCAGTTAAACGTTTGATTCATCTAGCGCAACTTAATAAGCCTTGTTTCATGAAAATCATAGGTTAACTTTATGTGTGCTGTATAACATCGCTTGTGTATGTAAGCCATGCAAAGACGACTGTGTTGTCATAAATGAGAAGGGAAACAACCCACGGTTACAGAACTGTTTTGGTGATCTACTGTTATGACCCTTGAACAATAAACATTTGTCTTTACTATTAAATTAACTGATGTTGTATTATTTCAAACGATTGCAAACTGTAGTTCATACAAGTGTTATATTGCAAGTTTAGTACAGTGGACACAGTGGTGTTTAGTAAATTACTGTGTTGTTGCATGTGTATTGCATTGTTCGATACTAGTTACTAGAGCACGGACACTTACATAGATTCGCCATTGATTTTATAACAATATTTTTCGTCTGATAAAGAAATCATATAACTTCAGCAAGAAACATTCCAATGTCCTGAATCTGCTAGTGCAATTGCAATTGATATTAACCATTTGCATCGTGCATACCTGAGAAAATACACTGTTACGATTTTCAAAGCTTCTTTGATATGACAATTTATATTCCTAGTTTTTGCTTTAGTATTAGAACGACTTTTTTGGTCAGACTGTTTTAAGACCTTGCGTAAATGTTGTGTTTTTATTTTTCCACTCCAAATACATCTCGAAGGTTATGAAAACAGGCGGTGTTCTATTGCTCAAAATAGTAGACTGAAGAAAGAAGGGACGTCTGGTAAAATGATTAGAATACAATTTAATTGTGATTTAAAATGAAACAAAAAGTTGCTAGGGGTTTATTGTGTAAATGTAAATACATGCACGCAGTATTGGTACTGACAAGATTACTTACATCATTTTTTAATCAGTGCGAATGATTGAAGCAAAATTAAGCATGAGTTTAGTATTATGATTTATTTGTTGAATCACATCTTTAGGCAAATATTTCATTTTAAATAAAGTAACATTAAAGGCATGTTTACAGCTGATCAAGTTTGCAGTTATAGCGAACAAAAAATGCTTTATTCTTAAATAGTTCCCATATCTTGCTTTACATAAAGAAATAGAACATACCATGAAACAACTTAAAGGGATACAACTTACAATTTCAGAACTGGTATAGCGGCCTAGAATTGTGCCCCTTGATTTGTGAAACGTATAGCACGTGCAAAATGTGGGCAAAATGTACTAATCCATATTACAGTCGAAGCCCCGTTATTTGAAAACGTTAAACATTCAAAGTATTTGACATTTTAAAAAACGCCAGCGGTACAGTATTGGTGTTCAGTATTTCTGAGCGCGATATTGTTCAATGTATTTAAGATTAAGGGGAAATCTTTCAAATTGCAAGAGAAGTATATTCAACAAAATGGGATATCATTTTTTTCTTCCTCTCCTTTCTATAAAATACAGAACTCGCATATGACATGCACATCAGCGACCCGTCACAACAGTTTATCAAAAGTACAGAGACAAATCTCTGTATTTTAGAAGGGCGTTGTTTTATTTTGTGTTAAGTACAAAACTATTTGTATTCTTATTAAACTAGACACTGATTATACGGAGAATACATTTAATCAGTATCGTATTCCTATGGCAATACACAAAGTTCTTGACATACTTTTTGTTTCAAAATATTTTGTATTACCAGTTAAAAATAGCTCAGTAGGTAGAGCGCTTGACTATAAATCATGAGATCGCTCTTTTCAATCCCTTGCCCATGAACAAAACGTGCTTGGCGATTGGTCATGAACTTCTTTCTACGGTCATTCTCCCTTATCTGGTATTCAAGTGGGGTAGTTGTCTGTTCCAGGAAAATGTATGTAACCGTACTATTGGCTCATCACTTAACGCAGGAAAGTGTGATTTGATCGACTGACCGCCTGCAATATGACTGAAATACCGATGAAACAATCAGAACTCAAGACTACAGCTAACAGATAACTAACAAGTCAAAGGCTTTCAAATTTGGAGTAAATTCTGACTGTATGCGATTTGGTGTAAAACCTGCAAATAACGGGTGTTACATAAACATTTCAATTTAAATTCATTATCTGTTTAAATCAAAATGTTAATGATGTTTTAACAAGGTTGAAAGACAATAATAGAAACGAATGCGATTTCAATTCACATGACATTTCCTTAATTACGAATCATTGTATTTCATATGAGTCGGTATCATAATGAAGCGAAAAATGTCGAATGGGCTTTGAATGTCGGTACGAAGGATAAGATCAGGTATGTACTATGAATAAATATTCCGACAACAGAAACATTGCGGCTCATTCATTAAGAGGATTAGGGATTTATTTTATTAAAGTGAATACACATAAAACCGCAATATCATAATTGTTAATTTCACATATTATACACAAATAACACTTGCACAAAAAGTGTAACGTTTTTGCAAATCACATAGTTGATCTTGTCGATGAATGAACATAGAAGCATGCTTACAGTATTGGATATTATGATTATATACTGATGTCTATGCTTACAGTATTGGATATTATGATTATATGCTGATGTCTATGCGTCATTATTGAAGCATGCTTACAGTATTGGATATTATGATTATATACTGATGTCTATGCGTCATTATTGAAGCCTGCTAACAGTATTGGATATTATGATTATATACTGATGTCTATGCGTCATTATTGAAGCATGCTTACAGTATTGGATATTATGATTATATACTGATGTCTATGCGTCATTATTGAAGCATGCTAACAGTATTGGATATTATGATTATATACTGATGTCTATGCGTCATTATTGAAACAATCATGCTTACAGTATGGGATATAATGATTATATACTGATGTCTATGCGTCATTATTGAAGCATGCTAACAGTATTGGATGTTATGATTATATACTGATGTCTATGCGTCATTATTGAAGCATGCTTACAGTATTGGATATTATGATTATATACTGATGTCTATGCGTCATTATTGAAGCATGCTTACATCAATGGATATTATGATTATATACTGATGTCTATGCGTCATTATTAAAGCATGCTTACAGTATTGGATGTAATGATTATATACTGATGTCTATACGTCATTATAGAAGCATGCTAACAGTATTGGATATTATGATTATATACTGATGTCTATGCGTCATTATTGAAGCATGCTTACAGTATTGGATATAATGATTATATACTGATGTCTATGCGTCATTATTGAAGCATGCTAACAGTATGGGATGTTATGATTATATACTGATGTCTATGCGTCATTATTGAAGCATGCTTACAGTATTGGATGTAATGATTATATACTGATGTCTATGCGTCATTATTGAAGCATGCTTACAGTATTGGATATTATGATTATATACTGATGTATATGCGTCATTATTGAAGCATGCTTACAGTATTGGATATTATGATTATATACTGATGTCTATGCGTCATTATTGAAGCATGCTAACAGTATTGGATATAATGATTATATACTGATGTCTATGCGTCATTATTGAAGCATGCTAACAGTATTGGATATTATGATTGTATACTGATGTCTATACGTCATTATAGAAGTATGCTAACAGTATTGGATATTATGGTTATATACTGATGTCTATGCGTCATTATTGAAGCATGCTAACAGTATTGGATATTATGATTATATACTGATGTCTATGCGTCATTATTGAAGCATGCTTACATAATTGGATATTATGATTATATACTGATGTATATGCGTCATTATTGCAGCATGCTAACAGTATTTGGATATTATGATTATATACTGATGTATATGCGTCATTATTGAAGCACGCTTACAGTATTGGATATTATGATTATATACTGATGTCTATGCGTCATTATTGAAGCATGCTAACAGTATTGGATATAATGATTATATGCTGATGTCTATGCGTCATTATTGAAGCATGCTTACAGTATTGGATATTATGATTATATACTGATGTCTATGCGTCATTATTGAAGCATGCTTACAGTATTGGATATTATGATTATATACTGATGTCTATGCGTCATTATTGAAGTATGCTTACAGTATTGGATATTATGACTATATACTGATGTCTATGCGTCAGTATTGAAGTATGCTTACAGTATTGGATATTATGATTATATACTGATGTCTATACGTCATTATAGAAGCATGCTAACAGTATTGGATATTATGATTATATACTGATGTCTATGCGTCATTATTGAAGCATGCTTACAGTATTGGATATTATGAATATATACTGATGTCTACGCTTACAGTATTGGATATTATGATTCTATACTGATGTCTATGCGTCATTATTGAAGCATGCTTACAGTGTTGGATTTTATGATTATATACTGATGTCTATGCTAACAGTATTGGATATTATGATTATATACTGATGTCTATACGTCATTATTGAAGCACGCTTACAGTATTGGATGTAATGATTATTTACTGATGTATATGCGTCATTATAGAAGCATGCTTACAGTATTGGATATTATGATTATATACTGATGTCTATGCGTCATTATTGAAGCATGCTAACAGTATTGGATATTATGATTATATACTGATGTCTATGCGTCATTATTGAAGCATGCTTACAGTTTTGGATATAATGATTATATACTGATGTCTATGCGTCATTATTGAAGCATGCTTACAGTATTGGATGTAATGATTATATACTGATGTCTATGCGCCATTATTGAAGCATGCTTACAGTTTTGGATATTATGATTATATACTGATGTCTATGCGTCATTATTGAAGCATGCTTACAGTATTGGATGTTATGATTATATACTGATGTCTATGCGTCATTATTGAAACATGCTAACAGTATTGGATGTTATGATTATATACTGATGTCTATGCGTCATTATTGAAGCATGCTAACAGTATTGGATATAATGATTATATACTGATGTCTATGCGTCATTATTGAAACATGCTTACAGTATTGGATATTATAATTATATACTGATGTCTATGCGTCATTATTGAAGCATGCTTACAGTATTGGATATTATGATTATATACTGATGTCTATGCGTCATTATTGAAGCATGCTAACAGTATTGGATATAATGATTTTATCCCATCATCAGACGTGCATTGTCGAAATAAACCACTGTGGAATAAATTTACCTTTATTTCAGCAGTGCTGAAATATAGCTGTCACGCGCGGCGAAGAATGTTCATATTACTCGGAATCAACTATAAAGTAATCATTTTTAGTAAAATCGAATCAGATTTAACAAAACAAACAATTTGATACCAAGATGTGATATAGTTTTTACACATAATGCAACTCAAAAAGCAAATAAACATTATTTACAAATATTAAGTGCGCGTACTCGTGACGTCATTATTATTACGTCATACGACACAATGCATGTTGTTTCACGCCAAAGATGCAGTTGTTTAGTGTCTTTTTTTCATTATTTCTTAAAAATCGGGGACGTAGAGGTACATGATGAACGAAAAACATGTTGGTTACTGATCTTTTTGTAATGTATTAGGCTCGACACGATTAAAATAATGAAACAATGTTTGCTTAAAATATCTTTGGGATTTTCCGTCTAGTTCGATTTTCCTATTCTATGTTTAAAGAAATAATTTACGACTAAGAAAATTGATGGGATAAATCGAATACTAGGTCGGTGCCGAATAAAGCAAAGTTTATCTTGCTCGGCACGAAAATCTGAACCACTCGCCAAGGCTCGTGGTTCAGATTTTCTAAGCCTCGCAAAATAAACTTTTCTTTATTCGGCACCGACCTAGTATTCTCTATATATACTGATGTCTATGCGTCATTATTGAAGCATGCTTACAGTATTGGATGTAATGATTATATACTGATGTCTATGCGTCATTATTGAAGTATGCTTACAGTATTGGATATTATGATTATATACTGATGTCTATGCGTCATAATTGAAGCATGCTTACAGTATTGGATATTATGATTATATACTGATGTCTATGCGTCATTATTGAAGCATGCTAACAGTATTGGATATTATGATTATATACTGATGTCTATGCGTCATTATTGAAACAATCATGCTTACAGTATTGGATATAATGATTATATACTGATGTCTATGCGTCATTATTGAAGCATGCTAACAGTATTGGATGTAATGATTGTATACTGATGTCTATGCGTCATTATTGAAGCATGCTTACAGTATTGGATATTATGATTATATACTGATGTCTATGCGTCATTATTGAACAATCATGCTTACAGTATTGGATATAATGATTATATACTGATGTCTATGCGTCATTATTGAAGCATGCTAAGAGTATTGGATATTATGATTATATACTGATGTCTATGCGTCATTATTGAAGAATGCTTACAGTATTGGATATTATGATTATATACTGATGTCTATGCGTCATTATTGAAGCATGCTAACAGTATTGGATGTAATGATTATATACTGATGTCTATGCATACAGTATTGGATATTATGATTATATACTGATGTCTATGCGTCATTATTGAAGCATGCTTACAGTATTGGATATTATGATTATATACTGATGTCTATGCGTCATTATTGAAGCATGCTTACAGTATTGGATATTATGATTATATGCTGATGTCTATGCGTCATTATTGAAGCATGCTAACAGTATTGGATATTATGATTATATACTGATGTCTATGCGTCATTATTGAAGCATGCTTACAGTATTGGATGTAATGATTATATACTGATGTCTATGCGTCATTATTGAAGTATGCTTACAGTATTGGATATTTTGATTATATACTGATGTCTATGCGTCATTATTGAAGCATGCTTACAGTATTGAATATTATGATTATATACTGATGTATATGCGTCATTATAGAAGCATGCTTACAGTATTGGATATTATGATTATATACTGATGTCTATGCGTCATTATTGAAGCATGCTAACAGTATTGGATATAATGATTATATACTGATGTCTATGCGTCATTATTGAAGCATGCTAACAGTATTGGATATAATGAATATTTACTGATGTCTATGCGTCATTATTGAAGCATGCTTACAGTATTGGATATTATGATTATATACTGATGTCTATGCGTCATTATTGAAGCATGCTTACATCAATGGATATTAGGATTATATGCTGATGTCTATGCGTCAATGAATATAGAAGCATGCTTACAGTATTGGAAGGTTTGATTATATGCTGATGTCTATGCGTAATTATTTGCGAACATGATATTTCTTGCTATAGTATTAAACACGTATTGATTCTGAAACGTATTGTCATAATTGTGCTCGCAATAGTGCCTGCCCCGTGGCTACGTCAGTGTGGCCGGAGACAAAATAGTTTGTTTACAGTAAATGCACGCTTGCAACTGGCTGAAGTCCGTTTTAATCATATATCGTGACCAGATTACATGATAAATTGATGGTTGTTGTCGTGTATGTACACTGCCAGATAGTAAATAAGCCAGTATATGCAAGTTCAACGAAGTAGTATGATCGATCAAGTTGACATGTTTATGTAACGATGCATGTATATAAACAATGCTTCTTTGGACACTAAAACAAGAAGGATATAACCCATAGGTGATATACTTGAGGTTTATCTTCAGGATCCCAGGTGGGTAGGGGTCCTGCCTGGGTGATTTACACGGATTTATTCATGTCTTGGAAACGTTATTAGTTACTTGGATAATTACATGGATTTGAAAAATTGCAATAACAACTAATTTAAAGAATAATATGGACTTGGAAACATGGTGTAAAAACAGAATAAAATGCATAAAACTATTCATTGAGTTTATTTGTGTATGTGTCATTATGGTACAACGACAATATTCGTTTTAAAAATAGAAAAATGCTAGCTGTAATGTAACTAGCAAGAATTGCACTTTCAATTAAGCGTAATAAGTAATAAGAGTGTTTAATACATGGCTGATTCTTTGCCATGTCACTTACATCTTTAAATTTGCGTATTATTTAGGAGCAGTCGATAATGAAATAACATGAGGATGTCAAGAACAAAATAAGTTTAATGTATGGTATATGATGGTAAATGATAATAGCCTTACTCAAAACTTTACTTGTAACATCGGCGATAAGCCAATGAACGTAACAAGCACAATAATAATTAAATTGTACATAAACGAGTTGTCTTCTAAAGGTAATATGGGAGTTTTATCACCGAATAAATTTAAGACATAATTTGCATTTTATGTGCCGATGACCGTGCGAGCTGCGATGATACTTCGATCGAGCTACAATCACAATTGAACTCAATATCGGAATAAAGTGAACTACACACTCAACACAAGACGGAAATGATTGTTTTAAGAACCTTAGGTCCGCTAAGGTCATACGAACATTGGGTCTATACAAATAATCCGGACCGGTAAATGTCACATCTGTATATAAATACAAGGGTCGACTTTTTACCGTTAAACTATCATGGAGAAAAGCAAAAGTAAAACGTGAATCTCAGGTCCGAAAATCTATGTTACTATTAAATTATATCCAAGAAACTTTGGATTTTGTTCAGATACGGACTATTTTTAATTGTTTGATGTATTGGCCCAACCTAAACTTACATATGACCCCGAGATCTGTAAAAAAAACATTCTGTACCGATAGGGATTTGGTTTGGTTTGGATAAGTCAGGAGATAGGAACTGTGGAATTATTCTTAATGTCATTTAAACAAAGATTGATTGATTTTAAAACACTGAACTGGCTTGAAACTCTAGTAAATTCATCAAGATGTGATACCTACGAACACTTCAAATCTAAGTTAACCCCAGAAAACTATGTGTTTATCGATAAACAATTTTATGCTAGAAAGTCAGTTGCTAGATTCAGTTGTTCAAGTCATTAATTAACCATTGAAACTATTCGACATTAAGGAATTCATATAAACACCGTACATGTACAGATTGTTCAGTCTAGTGTAATAATATTTGTATTAAGAGGATTTTAATGTATCTTTTTATTGTCCAAACTTTAAGCAAGAAAGGCAAATTGTATTTGAATGGTACAATGGTGAACAACATTTCCAAACCTTTTGTAGTCTTATTCAAATATCTGATGAAAAAAAAGTCATAGCCTTTTTTGTAAACGAAATAATGAGAAAGAAATATGTAAATCAAAATTGATATTACACATTGACGTATCATAACTCATACATTGTATGTTATTACTTATAAAAATATTATGAACATTGGACCGATGGCCTTTATTTAAGGCCCGGCCAGACCGATTAAGGAATATTTAACTAAAGAAAACGGACAAAATATTGATTTTGGTTATCCGGTGATAAAATTTACCTGCTCTGCCGCTCAACACGCTCGCAATCGGTGTGTGAAGCGTAGGAAACACACAACGATCGCACAAGTTCCGATGATGGTACGGACAAAACGTACCTATAACGGATATGTACCGGATAATTAACGGTCGGCTTACGGATATAACCGTGCGAGTAGCGGACTTCTACCGGATAAAACGGCAGTGTAGCGCATTAGTATCGGACAAAACGTTCTCACAACGTAAGAGAAACGGAACAGTACCGAACACCAACGTACAAAAACGGTCATTTCATGTCATGCTTTATTTATATTTTAAAGTATCATAATTTTATTTGCTTTGTTTTTAATGCATATGCTTGTTTGCTTCTTTATCATGAATGTTTATGTACCCTTACACCAAACATAAAATAAATAAATCTTGGCCGGTCGAACATTTTATATTTTCTTTCCGATGAAAAAGTAGGGTACATCCTCAGTATCATGTGGAAAAGCTTCAAGTTCTGGCAGGCCAAGGTCTCCGTTATCATCTGCTGCCTTCGGGTCTGACTCGTACCACAACTGTGCATCGGATGCAGCACCACGGCCTCGCATATCAGCCCATGCGAACTTGTAGTCAAAATCCACCAGAGCTAGCAAACGGAGAAGTACGTCTTGTAGTTAAAATACGTAGACCCGGATCTTGGTGGAACATTTGCAGGCTATATGTTTGCCATCAATAGAACAAAGCGTATGGGGGAAATTCCGGCTGTCCCTGAAGCCGTCAGCTATTCGCGCCTTATTGGTAGCTGTTGTTGGCGTTCACCGGATATGAAACGGACATTAAACGGATAAGAACGGACACGAACGGATAAAATGAGTCTATGTCCGTTTCTCGTCCGTTACCTCGGTGTGACCGGGCTTACAAATAAACTTTTGTCTTGTGTTATTGTGTATTGTCTTGATGATGTTTTTAAAGCAAATATAGAGAATTAATAAGGATGAAGCCCTAAACAATACAGATAAATGACCTCCGCATAACACTCTTTAAAGAAAATGGCACAAACTTTGATTAAAACTAATAAACATGTATGGTAGTCGGCGAAAGAATTATGTCATGCAAAAATAGTATAATTGTAAAATGACGACACATATAATGGCATTTTACAAATAATTCGGAAAAAAGATGATATTTTTCGGTGTTATGGAATACTTTTGTTTCATTTACAAGTGTTATGTCTGTTGTAAGTCGCCATATTCACAGTTTGAAATATCAATTTTATTTTATAATACAATTTGTTCATAATACACTAATTGAAGAATATTTAGACCTTAATGATAAGTAAATATCATAATCTTTGACCGAGTGTAAATAAAAAAAATCACATTGTTAAATTAACATAAAACAAATATCTTTTAAACGAATAAAATCTTTTAATGAAAGAAAGTGTATTTTTAACACTGAACAAATCAAAACGTATTTTCGTTAAAATTGAAAATGTATACAAAACATCTTAAGAGCTGTTATAACGTTATTTTTTAAGATTTAAATTACAATTACTGTGCGAAAAGATCGTTTAGTTACTCAGGTTGTGGCATTATATTTACATGAAGAAACATGAATAATATATTTTGTTCATCATGTTTATTCAGTTTTCCCCCATTTATCCGTTTGTAGCATAGAACAGTAGACTGGCGCCTTAGTGTCTGTGTTTAGGCATCAGAGAAGCGTTATATTGACTTTTTAACAATTATTGACACGATATTCAAATACTTATTATCGGTAGCACGATGTTTCAACAAAAGGAGCTTTGTACCATTCATGAGAGTTTCCTAATGGTTGACCATGTTCGCAAACAGCATTGATCAAAATTAATATTTGATTAATGCCTCAAAGGGTTTGTTCAAATAGAGAATGTATTATTGAAATGTTATTGACTGTTTGCTTTTCTGAATTGACATCGTACAATTTCAAATACTGATCGGAGCTTCCCATACGATTTATAAGTTCGGGCCACTGAACAATTTGTTTAAACAGAATACATGACAAACAATATTGTGTTTACATTGATATCAAATTGTTAAATTATTGGCATTAGTACGCGAACCAAATATGTCAGCATTTTATACTTAAAATAATGATTTTTTTCCTTATAGAACAAGGCCACTTTATCTCGAAAAAGTATTTTATAAACTTGTCTCGACGTGCGCATAACAAGTTTCGCATTTTGTTGAGTTGAATTTTACAAAATGGGGATTGTCATTTATATTGGTTAACCAAAGTCCCAACACCGCACTATAATTTACAAAATGTTAACATATTGGTCGAGATAGTGAATACCTCTCCACTTGGTGCATTTCATAGCCACTGCTTTCAATGATAACGAAGTTGCTGTTTTGTTCCACTTAACTGTGACTTCAAATAATGTCATGCACTAAGTAAATTTGAGTCCACATATAATATCATGTACCTGTTATGTCTTCTTTTTTAATACGTTTGCTAAATCATCACGGATTTTATGAGTTTATATGGTTGCGGAGTAACATAACGCTATAGTCTGAATTGTATATGCTAGATTGTGTTCGTGGTAGTTTTTTTAAATCGCCAGTTTTAGAATCTGAGATAATCACAGCTTAATTATTAGCCCTATTGTGCGTACCTTACTCACAACGTATCACTTCTATCGACGTGTATAAATATCATTGTTCTTTTTGTATATGAAACGCCTAACACATTCCCGTTCTTGATCACAGAAAGCATCGAAATATTGTGCGACGACAACAAACTAAAGAATTGCGACGCAATCAAAACGGTTTGCTGCGTTTACTCTTTCGGGACAGTGTAACGAGCTTAAGGTTTAATCGGAACTTGTTCGGCGTGATTGGCCATGTTCTCCAGACAGTAAAGTATGGTATAAAACATCTTGGGATTCCGTCGGTTTATCGGAACACTATCTCGATATATTTGGTTGTATCGGATCAAATTCGCGGTCAAAATTTTTCGGCATGTTGTCGGCTCATTATCAAATGGAAAGAGAGTGATAAAGCTCTTAAAATAAAATAAACAACATTATATGTCACTCAAATACAAGAAAAGTGTGCGTTTATATAACCTGGAGCCGGAGTGTTGCGTGCCGGTCGTTACTAATAAGACTAACATGTTTATGAAACTACTGCGTCGTGTCTTTGTACTATCGCCATTGCCCAAAAAATGTCACCTTTAATTCCTGTCATCCCACCTTTGTCGTTGCAAAGATATTAATATTAAATCTCGTCATCTTGACATTGACCTTGTCCGAAGTTCACCCTTAGTTCTTTTCATCGTAACAAACCCCATTCAATGTCAACCTTCGTACCTTTATATCATCGCCAAAGCACCATCCGCTACTTTTGTTTAATATCATCTTCATTACATTTTATAAGTTTCCATCAGGTCTGACATTAATTCTGCATACACATCAGTCATCTTAATGAAACGGTGCATAGTGTGCGCATTCTTCGTAAGATTAATAAAATGGCATCATTATAGACGAATTGATCCGATATAAATAATACTGTTTCGGTAAAGCTCCAGTTATCGAAGAAATATACCTGAACCCCAACCATGTCAAAAATACGTTTTCACGGATGCGTAGAACGGTGACGATGACAATTGGTACACACATGATGTAACGATGACACGTGCTAGTAAATTACGCTGTAACACAGGCATATTGACACAAAGACATGGTTAAGGATGATACAAGGAGCATGATACCTTAACATTAGGTCACCATTGACGATTATAACAAGGCATGATTCCTTACTGTTCAATGAAGTTTAGTCGCCAAAAAAGCTCTTCGACGACTGGTACAAGGCCCATGACGCACATTCACGAATGAACGTTGGCATATGGTACAATGACGATGGTACGGTGACATATGGCATGTTTAATACTTGTACAACGAACACGGTACGTACAAACAAAGGTCTACGGATAGATGCTACTTTAACGATGCCTTAAATACACGATGTCTGATAGTTCACGGATAGTACGTATGGAAAACGTGATAGAACGTCAGCTGGGAAAATACATGTTTCTGTATATGGTGTTATGAACAATTTTCGTTGTGTCGGCGTACATTTCACAGTCCTAGTTTATGTTGAGTCAAGCTAGTGTGTCGCCGTGAGATGACATTGAAGTGATTCAAGCCTTGTCATTAATCATAATAATGATAACGTGAGTGCTTAGTTTCTTTTGCTACATGTTTATTTAATGAATGGATTTCTGCGTACTTGTATGAAGTTTATAATGATTTTTAAACGATCCTTAATTAAATGAAACAATAGTTCCATTTGAACATTGAAATATGTTTAAAGGTAAACAATAGTCATATTATTCAAATAAATTTAATCAAAGGAACTCGGGATGAATTGAACTCGTTATCATTATATCAGAGGCGATCATTTCACATTTTACTTAAGTTAAGTGTCAACGATATTCATTTGAAAATGCGGACATTAAAATATCAAATTGCCGATGTTTCCTCCAATGTGGCCTTAACTGAATTTCATGCTATTTCAAATAAGGGTTTTTAATTAACGTATGGTAATTATGCGTTTAAAACGACGCGTAGTGACACTTCATAATCAGCCTGTAAATATTAATAATTATAAGTTAATAACAAAGTTCCCCCGTCTTCATAAACGGAAGCGGTGATCGCATGTGTCTGCGTTAATCAAAGTCCGAAGCAATAATAGCTGTAATCAATCAGACTTGTTTACATAGGGTTATGTTACGCACAGTAATGAATAACGCGAACTTTAAAAAAAAATCAATCTTAAAACTATATTTGCATTTTGTTTAAATACGTTTTGATGTTCCTTATTTGAAAAAAATCTGAATGGCGATATGAATCGCCGTCATGACAAATGAATAGCAATTTCTTTACTCAAAGGTATTAAGTTTCATTTTCCACTGAGCTAAGCAATTTAGGTTTGAACTTGTTTGTTTTTCATCAATTTGAAGGAGGATACTTGCCGTCCTTGTTTATATTTGAGTCTGAACTTGTTTTATTGTGCCTTAAGTCAATACAGACAATTTTTGTGTGAAAAAAATAATCATATTGGTATTATTACATTGTAACCTGTATATTCCTGCTCATGCTATAGTATGTAGCGTTTGACCCTTACACATACTTACTTGCAATGTTAGAACACAAAACATACTTGATTTTATCTTTATATTTCAAGAGTTGAGTAATCAACTAAAAGTATGATAAATGGAATCATGTTTAACGAATATTTTTCCGGTCAACTAACTTACTGATAATAATATTTCATTTAAAAGCCAATATATTCAATAAACAAAAAATCAACGACCGAATAAAAATATTTCCATTTAAGATTTAATGAACACAATATGGTAGTTTTTAGGGTAGTCTTGTTTCAAACGTCACGGTGTTCACTAGTGCATTGACCGCACTGACACAAATGTCATTTAGAACAGTTTTGCTTGCAACGTAAAGTTCCATAAACTCGAAAAGTATCGTACCTGATCAGCCTAATTTGAGTGCAATTGTTTCATAAACTATGAAGATGTGTTTATCACTTAAGTAAATTGCAAGATTGTATTGCAATCGGTAAAAGTAACGTTCAAAAACCTTTATTGAGCTATAGACTGTTTTACAATTGTTAAAGATAACATATTTATTATCATACCCCACCCGATTTAAATAGTGCTATTGCGGATTGTACGCCTCTGAATTTTCATAGAAAATGTAGTTTAAACAAAATAATTATCTATTTCATGAACAAAATAGATATTTTGTTCTTAAACCCTTTATCCTTTGTGTTAGTGTAGTTCTTAAAATAATTGCTAGTATTTTTTTTTACTTCATCTTGCAATCCCGCGTTTCCGTAGTGGTTAGTTTCATCTTATATCTCTATTATTTCATTAGAAGCAAATACAAATAAAAAAATATGTTGGCTGCTTTCTGCCATAGTTCTATTGGATGTTTGATTTTTAAAATACGTTCAGAGACACCACGACAACACGCTTAAACGTATCAGTTTACCCACCAAAACGCTATATATAGTGTATCGGTGGATGTGACGTGCAAAAACACGATGCCCGCCAACAAGACAAACCAGAGGCGTCATTGAGACATACTGGTACCCCCGGAACGACACCATGACACTTGCATTTCTCGTTCTTATGCCCCTTTGGCGAGTGTTGGCGCCTCTGTATTTGAATTACCGTTCTAAAGACGGTAAAAAAGTGGTATGATAACACGAAGCCACAGTGACAGATGAAATAAGAACCATGGTTCGGCGCTGATTAAACGATACGGTGTTTAATTGACGGATCTTTTGGTGTAAAAGAATTAAGTTTTCTTTAATTTGACTTATCTGCAACAGTAAATTTAAATAGACGTATTTGATTTATAGCCGCCAGACCAACACGTCGTTTATATATCACTTAGGATTGACAAAACCTCGTTAACTATCATTATAAATACGATGCGATCGCTAAGTTTAATAAAAGAAGAATTTGTTCTTGGAATAAAGGATAAACAGTCACATCTGATAACCATATAATTTGTTTCTCAATTGAGCTTTAATTCATTGGAAAAATGACTGCAATTGTACAACAAAGAGTCAATCTTGTGCTTGCGACCACTTGAATTTAGCGACTTTTGTTTTATGCGACCACTTAAAATACCGCCCGAGCGTTTTAACTATATTTTCATATTGTATTAAGCGACTTTTGTCTTACGCGACCAGCGACCGATGATTTTAGTGTATTTTGATGCCCAAGTCTTGAATTAAAAGACCGCTTTGAGGTTAAAGTGGTAAATCTGTTGACCGTTCAGGGACAAATCAGTGTTGATAGTTTATCTAAGCCGATAACATGAACGATTACACCTTTGTTTAGGTTTCACACCAGCCATTTCCCTTTGTCTCGATGACCGGTTCTGACCGATGTTATCAATTTTTGGTGTCGAATAATAAGTGAGGTATTGCTAACAGTCTACGGGTTAAAGAGTTTACTATCTGGGATGTTAAGTGACAAATTTGATCTCCGATTTTATTGCAGAAACAATGCGCCGACGCGACAAACATTTTCAAAGTGTTCTCGAGAGGTGTAAAAAATAAACTATTAATCGGTAACATGTAGCGAAATATGTTCATTTAAAAATGTAATTGTTTTTATGCTAATTAGTTTGTGTAGGCAAATTTTCCAATCAGGCGTGTTTATTTGGTTTTCAATCAAGGTGTTTTATTTATTTCCCTATGTACCATAATCGAGTCAGATATATATAAGCTAACATGCAGAAAATTAAATCTCAAAACGGAAAGTATTAACGTTAAATGAGAAAATTCGGGTATTGGAATTGTTGAAGAGTAAAAGTGCACGTAAATGTAATCGCGAATGACTTTGGAGTCGGAAAAACGAATTCCTTGTGCAAACCATTTACATTTTATTTAGAATTAGAGAAAACAAATACAACTTATTGTAAGTGAAAATTTTTATATTCATTTTATTTATATTAAGCTTCATTTGATTACAAAAGCTGAAATCGCTGTGTCAAAAGGAGATAAGCCTATATCTGGATTTAAAATCAAAGGTCCGCATTCATCCCAAATGACCATTTTATTTAGAGATCACTTTTGGTTACTCTCTTTAGTGGTCTCTAAATAAACGATTGACTGTAATTACAAAGCCGATGCCGTCGCTTGGTGTGTAAAAAAAAGATTAAAAAAATACCGTTATGAAATAAGTTTTTCAAAATGACGCGACCAGTTCGCTATATATTTCCTGTTCGCTTTAAGACTGATCAGTTGTACATTATATGGTTTCCATGTTCTTGTATCTATTTGTATTGTGTGGGGTAAGTGAAGTAAATTTAATAACAAGATTGAGCCATTTCCAACGCAACAATAAGCCATGCACGTTAACACGTCAAATTAAAAATTAATGTAATATAAAACATAACACCTTCGACAATTTATGAAACCAAATGTCAACAACGTTTGTGGAAAGTCTATCATGCATAGCATGCTATGGATTGTATAGAGATAATATAGCCTATAACTAGTTAGTTTAAATCTTTTTATTTTTGCTCGATTGCATCGAAAGCCTAAGGCTTATATAAACGCTATTGAGACCGTTTTCTGGGCTTAGAACCAGTCATTGGTGTCTTTGGGGGAGATCTAAAGAACGCTCCCACGGTGGGAATCGAACCCGTGACCTGCCGATCGCTATGCGGACACCATATCCATTACACCACGGCGACCTTATAAATATAACCTACATGTCCGATTCGTTGTGCTTTGTAGAATGCAGAGCGCATACATGATAGAAGCGCTTAAAACACAAGTATAATTTAATATCACTTTAACATACCGTTATACAAAAAACGATTAAATATAACAGTCTTTAATAATGGAGAGCTGAACTCACACATAAGGTAATGTTGCTGATTGCGAACTTAAGTGCCCATGCGGTGTAATCCCATGGTCGAGCTTCGGTGTCAATCATAATATGAACCAGACATCCGTATAGACCATTACAGTGCGTTTGATATTTCAAATAAGCGAACAGAACATAGAAGTGGGTTGCAACGATACAACAGCTTGACTACTTCCTTTTTGTTTTGCTTCTTATTCTACTCATACATCATAATAGTCATTCTGAACAGTATGAACAAAACAACAACAACATCATCATAATTGTTATAATCAACAAATACCATACCGTAGAAACTTTAAAACATAGATTGGTAACTGGATTATTAGTTTATCTCTCACCGGTATAAAACCATGGACATCTATATTAGACTTTTTTGCATTAGTTCAAAGGCTATTGCAAATGTCGAAACTTAAGCATACATATCTGATAGCTTAGTAGAGTGTAATCAACTACTTTTTAGACATCATAAGCGATCAACAAGTGGACACATCAGTATATCGGTATATCTGTTAGGCATACGTTGAGATCCAATTCATTCTTGTATTATTTTAAAATTTCAACGAAATGAATACCTCAGAAGGAGATAATACTAATTAGTTTTGCGAGGTTTACAAAACATAAGCATTCAAAAGAATCATTTTCTTGTACCATGAATTCTTAACATATTATTATTTTGTGTTACGTATTCATTATCCGTCAAAATAATTGTTGCATCAATTATGTTATGAGAGCAATCTGCAAGTTTTAAACATTTGTTAAATACTTGTTTGATTATCATTATAAACGATTGAATAGCGAAATGAATTGCCATCGCGTCGATAAAAACAGAAATTACATCATTCAAATGAAGATTTAGTTTACACTGCCCATTGACATATTTTAGTTTGAAAGATGCGAATAAACATGTTTGCGTGCACTCTTTTTACGAACGCAAAGTGCCTTTAAAGATTTTACATATATGTTTGTGTCTGTACTTGTTTTGTTTTTCATTTAATAAATTTGATACATTTTATACTTCACGATCATCCTAATTCAAGTTTTAAGAAAATAAAAATATCAGATGCTTATATTAAAGGTTGTTCCGATAGTTAATTATGAGTTTCTGACCTGTCATTCAAATATGTTGCAATAACAATAGACATAATACCGCACAAATTAATTAAGTAACAAAGTATAATAAATTATTTCTGTAATCATTTCATTAAAAAAATTAGACTATTTTAAACACATTCATGTTATAAAACAAAATCATTTCCGAGCGTAAATTTAAATTCAATCACGTTTCATTATATCATACAATTTAACAAACATAAAAAATACTTAACAAACTTACTAATTACAAAATATATTTATTTTTCTCAATGTAAGACAGAATTTAGTAATTAAGGTTACTTTAAACTCATAAAAGATAAGACTTGTTCAAACTACTTATTTTTGCAAAACAATTTAAGATATTAGATCAATAAGGTTGCTATAACACTGACACAGAAGCTGTTAATAATTATCATCTTCATTAATTGCACTATTGTAGAGATACGTGTTTACAATAAGCAATGCAGAGGGTCTTTTTTAGTTTCCTGAACATGCACTCCACTCAGGGAGCTGTAATATTATTTTACCTCAAAGATAGAAACTTCTAAATGTTAATTTGGATGTCATCCTATTATTGTGATCTGTGTTGTTGATTTAGAACAGAAATATATAATTAAGAATTCCCAAAGCCATTAACCACTCCGTTACATCAAAGTAATTACATATCCCACAATCTGTCAGACAGAACTGTGTTTTTAAAATTCTATGTAATTTGATTAAAAAAATTAAGATATCTTTTTGATCGATTTAATTTATAAGTCCGAAATTTAATTACATTTCTTTTAAGGAACGACATAAACTTGTCTTTAAAAAAAGACCCGATACAATTTGAAAAGATAATCATCTGAAACTCGCTTCAGGCCGTTTTGAGTACAATCAAATTATTAATGACAACCCCACCCAATCCGTTTTAAATATTGACAAGAAACATTGTACCGTTCGTTCTCTCATTAACAATGTATTGGCTGGCGTTGATCAGCATAATTATGGGTCTGCTAGATTTTATCTTTCTCTCTCGCTGAGTATATTTAAGTGAAACGTTCCCATTTCACGTGCCCATAAGGCCCTTAAGTATTTGTCATCGAAGCGAACTATGATGTTTTAAGGACGCATGAGATGTAGATATATTTTTGGGTCGTTTTTTATTTTGATAAGCTTATCTAATCCAGACAAAGAGATATTCAGATGAATAATTTCTTTTGAAGTGTATGTTAGATCTAAATAAAATCGCACCTATCGCATTTGAGAACATTAATTTGACTTTATTAGCAGAAATATCCCATTAAAAAATAAAACCGGTACAGCAATCGCCCGTAGAACTACATTAGAATTACAAATTTAAAATGATCACTGATATAAATACGATGTCATCTTTTCCAACACCTCGTTACGACCATGGAAACTCAGTTACACACGGTCAAACTTATATTTATGTATATATGCATGCATTTTCAATTATGTTCATGTGTCGTTTTCGCATTCATCAGTAATTTTAATTGCTAAAGATTGCGAAATAATAAAAAATCCGTTCCGTCATATTAAAAGA